>NW_019154089.1:56378724-56440852 GCF_002288905.1 Enhydra lutris kenyoni | reverse complement strand
AAATATATATATATATATATATATTAGATAAACTAGTTAAAAACCATTAAAAAAGAAAAGGGTAAAAGTTAAAATAAATTGGCAGGAGAAAAAATAATTGAAAAAGAAAAAAAAATTAATTAACTGCAAGGCTAAAGAATCATGGGGAGAAAGCCATGAGTTCCGTGCTTTGCTTTCTCCTCTGGAATTCCACTGCTCTCCTTGGTATTGAAACTGCACTCCTTGGTAGGTGAACTTGGTCTGGATTTCTTGTTGATCTTCTGGGGGAGGGGCCTGTTGTGGTGATTCTCAAGTGTCTTTGCCCCAGGCAGAGTTTCACCGCCCTTACCAGGGGCCGGGCTAAGTAATCCGCTCGGGTTTGCTTTCGGGAGCTTTTGTTCCCTGAGTGCTTTCCATAGAGTTCTGGAGGATGGGAATGAAGATGGCTGCCTCCCAGTCTCCAGCCCAGAGGAGCCTAGAGCCCAGGGCCCCACTCCTCAGTGCGCCCTCAGACAACAGCGCCCAATTACTCCCGTCACCCTGGCCTCCGGCCATGCTCCGAGCTGACCGAGCCTAGGACCAGTTCAAGGTAACCCCGAGCTGTGAGCTCACTCCTCGGCCCTGTCTCTGTAGCTGGCTTCCCCATTCTAATACCTGCGAGCTCTGGGACACTCAGACACCCCCGATCCTTCTGTGACCCTGCGGGACCTGAGACCATGCTGACCCTGTGTGGGCTTCACCCCGGTTAAGCCTCTGGAGCGATGTCCCTCAGCGGAACAGACTTTTAAAAGTCCTGATTTTGTGCTCCGTTGCTCTGCCGCTTGCCGGGAGCCAGCCCCTCCACCCGCGATCTATCTTCCCGTCGCTTTGGATTCACTTCTCCGCCAGTCCTACCTTTCAGAAAGTGGTTGATTTTCTGTTTCTAGAATTGCTGTTCTTCTTCTCTTTGATATCCCATTGGATTTGTAGGTGTTTGCAATCTTTAGATAAGCTATCTAGCTGATCTCCCGCTACCTGAAGTAGTCTCAGCCTGCTACTTCTCCGCCATCTTGACTCCTCCCCAGACACCTAAATTTTTGATGTTATTGACTTGTCACATGTTTTGTCAAAAGTTATGGAAGTGAAAGAAATGTCAAAGAAGTCAGTACCTTGAACTTCTTAACTGAGTATGTTATGGCTCCCTCAGCTTTGCTCATTAATGAATCATTTTGTATCTGGCTACCTAAGATAAATTACTCAACCAAACAAAGTCCAGCCCCGTATCACTGACAAATCATCATCACACTAAATGAAAAGCTGGAAGACTATGAAAGCCATCCGATTTAAAATGTTATGTAAACCAAATATTCAATACCCAAAATGAAAATATCACATATGAATAAGTATGATGATTGTAGAGGCATAAACCTCTAAAACTGCTCAGTTTCAACATCTGCTGAAACATTTTGGTTATTTTGATACTTGACCCCAGATGTATGCAAGTAACTGTTGTACTTCCTCAAATTCTTGCCCTTGGATGATCAAAACCATCCACTTTCAGGCCTCCCTGTCTGGTTTCATGTTTCATCTTGCTATTTTTGCTGAGGCACATGATGTTCTGTGGCATTGCCCTTAGCATTTGTATCCCACTCTTTAAGGTGCACTAGCAATGTACCAGTACTTCAGCACCATACTTAGGGGAGTTCCTCCACAGGTGCCATATGTCCTGTCTACTCTGGGGTCTTGAGCCACTTCACACTTTTCTTAACTGTTCCCTTGTACTCTTAAATCCCCACACTTTATCTATCTATCAATCCATCTATCAATCCATCTATCTGTCATCTATCATCTATTACCTACTTTCTATCATCTATCTCCCCTAGAGTTTCTTCTCAAAGACTCACCTATTCTCCCTGCTCCTCCTCCTCCTCTCTCCTAATCTGTCACACAAAAGGCCTATCATGTCATCTGGGAGTTTGATAGTTTAAACTAACATCATGTCTTCTCCTAGTTCTAAAATCTTTATCAGAATTTCTCCTATTCTTCAGAGCTTAAACTGTCCAACTCCAGACTACAAAAGTGATCTTTTCTATATGATCAGTTGCATTCCCCTGTTCCTAAGGAATAAACGAAGGAAGCTCTAGCTGTTGAATAGAGTTTTTAAAAAATCAGGAGTAATAGGAAGTTGAGTGTGAGATAGAATTGGTTAATATTTCAAAAATAGAATCTCAGCCACATGTAATTATATTGCTATTATTCCACTCAACATTACCAAGTTTAGTTTGATAATCATCAGAAATACCATAAAGGAGGAAAAAGTCCTCACAAGTAGATCTTAAACTTATTATTAATATTTATATCTAAAATTACTACTTTTGTTGAGTCTTAAAAATATTCTCAGACTTTTTTCAAAATGTGTGATTGAGGAAATTTCTATGACACCATTTACTACCACTTGTCCAGTTATGTAGAAATTCTCTTTATTATGTTAATATTAATTCAGTTCTAAATGTGTTATATAAAATTCCAATAACCTATCTATGCAAGATCCATTCTGAGACTCATAGTGAAGATGCTAATCTGGGAATTCATCAGTCGGGAATATCCTGAACCTGCAGTGATCATGGAACTTTTCAGTTTTAGAAAACTGATTGATATTCTCAACAATTTAGATGAATTAGGTTCCTCCTTCTTTCCTTCCTTTCCTCCTTCCTTTGTTCCTTTCTTCTTTTTTTCTTTTCTCCTCTTTCTCTCTCCCTTTCTTTCTTTCTTCCCTCCTTCCTTCCTACTCTCCTTCTTCTTCTCCTTGTTTTGATTTTTAGAAACTGGTTTTTCTAAAAGTGATTAAGAAGGATTAGAGAGAGGTAAAGCTTATATACATAATTCTATCATTTTTGCTCATCATTTTATATAATACATTCAAATTATTTAAAGAATTGGCCTTTATGGAAGATGTAATCAAAATAGAAATATAATAATGGTACAAATTATAATAAAATTTATCCTCATTTTCTTATTTATACCAAACATGCTTTTTAATTCCTAGGCTTTCTCAAGAAAACTGTATTTGTAATGCTCATCTAAAAATTGTAAACATAAAAACTCCTCTTGTCACTAAAACATTATCCAATGTTGTCTAATATAATCTGACTTTGTGTATGAAAGCAAAATAGAAACATGTAAAGCAAAGAATTGCTTCAGAGAGAGTGCTCCAGGGAGCTATTATATTAACAGATCCTGTTCTGTGCCTGTCATGATATCAATCCTCCCACCTTGAGGATTTACCAAATAATCATAGCTTGAATTCTTAGTGTTAGCAGATAGCCAAGCAATAGAAATAACAAAAGAAAATCCTACCTAGGAGAGGAGGCATTTTCACCTGACTCATGAATTTCAAAAACATTACTTTTCTTGTGTTCATTAAGTGTTCTCAAGAAAATTGCTTTTTATGTAAAGGCAAAGAAGGGTTGTACAAATGAAAATAAAATGGACATATTCCCAGAAGTATTCTCAGTATGAGAATCCTCTAATGCTTTCTCTATATTTCCCATTTTTATAAATCCTGGGTCATAAAATATTCTTAATTATATTAACTCTATAAATGTATATAGTCATATATATATATATATATATAAAATGATCATTAATGATAAATAGAAGTTTCATCATTGAGAAATTAACATTTTACCCCATTTATTGTTGTAGTTGATATTGCCTTGAGTGGTTAACATGTTTTATAAAAAAAATTTTTTTCATATAATGCAAGACTGCTGGTATAGATATTTGAATAGTATATAATGCAGTTTGTTTGCTCAGTCTGGCAAAGAAGAAAAGAAAGCTTTGGATATCACATTGACATATATCCTTGAAAATTTATAATGACGAACAAAGTATGAGAACCAATATTCACATTGAAAAGTCTGCTCCACAAATATTTCCACAAAAAATTATGGATTAAGAAGTTGAAAAATTGGCATCACAATTTAGTTGAAAGTTTCACATAAAAATCATTTCTTAGAGCATAAGCCAATCACTTCTTTGTGCATTCCAACTTTATCCATATTCTTCCAAAGTAAGGTTTTACTGTCCCAGAGAGAAGAATATAACCAAAGTCAGATTTACTTGGCTTTTGTAATGCTCATACACTAAAAACATATCTGTTGATTATTATCTTCATAATGCCTATATTTCCAGAAGCACTCAAACAGTGAAACAGCCTCAAAATTGTACCTTCTTATGCTGTTTCATGGAGAGACATTGTTATCAGCAGATCTTACTTAAAAATGGGTTTGTCTCTATTTGCATTGGATATCCTTGCTTTGGGGGATTTCTTTTTGCCATTTCAAACAACAAACAATAAAATTCACCTCCATTTGGGAACTCCCAAACTTTTTCTGGTTTGCACATGTTTCCTTTTGTAAATTTTATTTCATCCATTAGCTTTTTATTAAAAGACTGATTCACCATTTTAAGCAACGTACTTGACATTTCCAAACAACTTGACCTATAATAACCTTATAAAATAACGTAATATTTAAAAGGAGTAAATTTGGAATAAAACAAATTCATTTTGGTCTAGTTACAGAGCCTCCCTGAGACAGTTTGCTGCTTTACACACTCATGTAGGGAATAGTTCTGCCTCGCAGAATTACTGTAAGGGTTAAATCACATGACAAAGGCAAAGTGCTTACCAGAATGCTTTGATATAAAAAAGTTAAACTATTTTTATCATTTACTATAAATAGCAATAGCTCATAAATTTTATGTGAGAGGAATGGCTCCAATAGCATCTTTGGCTTTCTACTTATTTCAGATCTAAAAATATATCACCTGAACAATGAAGCTCAACTGTAGATACACTTAAACCCATAGCATAAAATAACTTTTTTTCTAACAGAGTGTAACATACTATATTTATTTTGAATGTTCCTTAATGAGTTTTCATTTTGGATGACTTTAAAAAGAATATCTTTGCAAAACTTTGGTTTGTCTAGCTCCAGACTTGATATGAATGTGTAAATGTGATGTTCTTTTGAGGTCCGGAGGTTAATGCCTTCTTCTTCTTCTTTTTTTTTTTTTAAAGCTAAACTAATCCAGTGTCTCAAGGTCAGAGGTTTATATCGAAATTTTCAGAGAGCTGTTGAGTGGCTTTTACAACTTATATCACCACAAGATGGGCTCTAAGGTAAACTGAATTATTTGTTCAGTGTTATTCCCCTCATTCCGGCCATGCTTTCTTGAGGATCACAGACAAGTCGTTACCTAGTTGAGAGAAAATTCCATACGGTATTTCCTTTGTATTCCAACCTGCTTCCCCACCATGATATGGGCAATTTTTGTATATCAGGTAAAATGACCATTTACACATATGAACATACTCTTCTTTTGAACACTTTTAAGCTGTTTAGTGTGGAGATTTAATTGTGAAGTTTGGGAATTTTCTTTAATAATGTTCACTTATATTTATGGCAATGTAAACATGATATGGCTTCTATTCTATATTAAAGAGACCCTTCCTTCTTTCCTTTCTTTTACTTGACTTTTGCATTTATTTTATTTTTGCATTAATGGTACTATTTGTTATAAAACTAATACCAATCGAGGTCTTGTAATGGTTCAATTTTTTCTCTATAATAGTGGGTGGCCATTACGCCATATTTTATATCACTGTTTGCTTGTTTTGAGAATAGTTTATTAAATATTACAGAAACAAATATAAAATATTAGCTTCCAGGTCAAAGAAGGGGAAAAAATGGTCTATTTAGTAGAAAACTATTTTTCTAAGCCCTTCTTACATACTATTTATAAATCACTACCTCTGCAATGCTACTTAGCTTTCCCCAAAAGCCTTACACCCATTTGAGGCATAATTAATACTCACCTGGTGCTATAAACTGAACCTGCACAGCCCATCCTTCTTGCCCCTTCCTGAAAGCTGAAGTGACACATATACTAGGGATTTTCCAGGTTCTTTTTAAATGAACTGCAGCAATTGTTTCCTTGAGAAAATTTACAATCTGGAGATGCTTTGCCCTGCTTTTACTTTCTCCCAAGAGAAAGCAGACAGCAGCTCAAGAAGCTGTGAGACCACTAAATGTGCTTCTATGTCCCCAGGCTAATAATAAATTCTAAGGATCTGGAGAAATTAAGCCTGCTTTGCAAATCATTGTGTTTATCTTTCCCAATATACCATCACTTGTTTCTAATAACAATAAACTTTTCTCCAATTGAGGAGGCTCTCTGGGTCTATGAGTGATGTAAATGTACATAGCGTTATTAGGAAGTTAGTTACATTTGAAATAGCTAATACCCTTTCCATATCTGTGAAAGATGAAAATTCCTATTTTGTCTTTTATAAATCCAGTACAATTTCTGCTTATTCCAGTTATCCTTTAAGTTTTTAAATTATATTTTCTTGCTTTTGGGGGAGAAGAATTATGCAGATAAATACCTTGTGTAACAAAATGTTAATTTTGTTGTAGCTATAAGCTGGATAATTTTGGTCATGAAAAGAGCAAGTAAACTAGATTTGGCAGAAATTAGAGTAGTCCCGATTCAGCAGTAACCTTACACAAAACTTAGATTCTGCTGTAATCAAATCAGACAAACTAGATTTGGGCATAATTAGATCAGGATAATTAAATTCTCCATCTCTTAGGGAACATCGAAATGCACATATGTAGGATTCATTATTTTTCCCTTTGTATCCAGTTGTAGCACTGAAAATCTATACCCAAGAAGAATTCAGATGGGTCTGCCACTTAGCAAGAGGGGTTCTTATTCACTGATATTTCTCAAAATGAACTTTACCAAAAAAAAAAAAAAAGAAAGAAAGAAAGAAAAATAATTGTTGTTTTTAAACAATCAAAGCTACAAGATTTCTTAAGTTAATTTTACTTTATGGCTTACCCACAATTTAAGGAATAAAGTTCTTATTAAAAAAAGCTAACAAGGGGCGCCTGGGTGGCTCAGTGGGTTAAAGCCTCTGCCTTCGGCTCAGGTCATGATCTCAGGGTCCTGGGATCGAGCCCCGCATCAGGCTCTCTGCTCAGCAGGGAGCCTGATTCCTCCTCTCTCTCCGCCTGCCTCTCTGCCTACTGTGATCTCTCTCTGTGTCAAATAAATAAATAAAATCTTTAAAAAAAAAAAAAAAGAGCTAACACTTGGGAATTAACAATAGTTCAAGCTTATTCTCTTTTGTCTATAATATTTTGTTTAAATCAAAAGCTTTGTATTAACTACTATCAATATAAATTTTATACTTTTACTATATAGTTTGTTCATTAAAAATGAGAGTTATTTTTTCAAATTAAGAAAATTATTTATTAGAAAATTTAATACTCACTGAATGTTTTTTGATGTGTGGATTTTCCATGATTCCAATTTTGACCCCACAAAAATTGCTATTATGATTTTGTTTAATGAAGATGTATGATTAAAAGATCTAAATATAGTTGGACTAAACTTTACTATAGTATATGTTCTTTATAAAACTTATGAATAAGGTTCAGAAATAACTATTGCCAAATTATGATACCCAAACCTGGAGTGAAAAATCACATATACTAATCAGATAAATTTTTTTCAAAAGGTAAAAAATAGATGTAAAGCAGAATATAATGTAAGATGTTTCCTCTGCATATGTGGTGTTTCATGGGAGTAGGATGAGGAATATGTTAAGTGAACTATACGAATTTCCTGTTAACAAGGAACTGCATTTTTTTAAAATATTTTATTTATTTATTTGACAGACAGAGATTACAAGTAGGCAGAGAGGCAGGCAGAGAGAGAGGAAGGGAAGCAGGCTCCCTGCTGAGCAGAGAGCCCAATGCAGGGCTCCAACCCAGGACCCTGGGACCATGACCCAAGCTGAAGGTAGAGGCTTTAACCCACTGAGCCACCCAGGTGCCTCAGGAACTGCATTTTTATAGTGTGCTAAAAACTAGATGATTTTTTCTTGGACATTCCAAACAAAATCAATGTAGACTTCGTATCAAGCATGGCTTTACTTTTAATTTTACTCCCACACTTCTGGCCTCTTAAAAGCCGATTATCCTAGCTCTATAAATCCTTCCTCCCTAGAGAAGGATCCACGTTGCTGTATTCTGAAAACAAGTGCTTTTTTCTCATTCCCAGTAAAATACATCTCTACGTGTTATTATCTTTCAAGTTGTAAATTAAGGCATAAGGTAACAATATATTTATGAATGATTCAAAAAATGAAGCACATAATAACTAAATAAAACAAAACAGGTAATGGACTTGGAATCCCAATAAGTGTTATTTTTTTAATTGAATGATATCAGGTATCAATATCAGAATGCTAGATGCACTCAATTCTACTGGGATAGTGTCTGTTGTAAATACTCTCATCTAAAAGCACAAAGAAATACATGTGTGATTCCTAATACATGTATATGCAAGCATGTGTTAGTCAGTGTTGTCCAGAGAAAGAGTATACATTTGTTTTTACTGTCTCTATAAGGTCAAGGCAGAATAGAGATATAGAGAGCAATAGGAACTGGGCATATATATTTATTAGCTTTTGTGGGTAAAGTGCTTTGGGATTCTTGGGCTAAGGCCAGATGGGTCAGTTAAGTCCCAAAGAATGGGGGTTTGGTAAATTACGTGGAGTTTTAATCTAATAGGTTACAAAGAGGAGCCCCCTGGGAGATGGGAAGATGTTTATCACAAGGGCACAGTTGGGGAAGCCATAGCGGGAAGTTACACTTGTTTGTGACTCTCTGGGCTATTATCTAGGACATGTGCATACAGGAGGAGGCTAGTGAGAGTTAAAGGAATTAGTCAGGCTTCTTAGCCAGACAAAATGGATGCCAAGGAAGCAATACCACAGAGTGATTTAGTGATTCGGCAATCATTTATCTTTAAAGTGATTGTTCCTATACTTGGATTAATCTATACCATCTTTGTAACTCCTTTCTAAAGTTGTACTTGTTCTTTGTTTCTTTTTTCTTTTCTCTTCTTTTTTTTTTTTTTTTTAATTGTCCTTTCATTTTCCCTTCTCTGGTTGGAGTGAGCATTTTACATGCATTGGTTTTGTATTTTCTCTTTATATATCAGTAATAGTTCTTTCTAAATTTTTTGTAATGGTTTCTCTTAAATGCTTTTTTATTTGCTTGACTTTTATATTTTATGTTCTAAAAAATTGGATATTGGCTATTAATAGATAATGAATTGTACAGATGCAAGAAGACATGTAGTTAGACTGTTAGGATAGTATTGGTCTCATCTAGTGAGAGATGGTGGTGGCTTGGGAAGGAATGATGACTTTGCTGAAAGAGAAATTTCAGTGGGTTCACTGATATCCAACTGATATCCACTGATATTCAACAGCATTTGAGAATGGATTGCATAGAAGAATGGAATAAAGGAATTGATATGATGTGGTAAGTCTTTGGCTTGATGAATTAATCCTAGTACAGTGCTTTTTTTACTCAGATTGGCAAACCTGAAAGAGAAAAAAGAGTATAATAACATTCAATATTTTTATATTGAAGAGTGTAATTTTGTGCTTTTCTGGTTTCTTCAATACATATTAGACTATGTCCTGGATAGCTGCATCAACATGAAACTCAGAATTTGGTTTTGTAACTGTAAAACAGAAAGTTATTCATTTATAGTTGTAGGGTAGAAAAGAAATGCACGTGTGGAATTCACAGCAGCTTGAAATGGAATAAAGGTCTGAAATTGAGGACTCCTCTGACTTTCAAGGGACATTGAAAACCATGTCTACCCAAACCATAAAGGATTCTTGATCCTAGATAAGTCTTACCATTGTTTGTCTTAGATCTGATAACAAAGCCAAGGGAAAGTATCTCACTGCTCATATGCTCACCAGTCTCCACATCAAAAGTCCAGAAAATAATCTGAAATTATTATCCCTTTGAGCCAAACACAGTGCATGCTACATAGTCAGATATTGTTGAACCTATAAGAACAAAGAACGCTGCTCACTCATACATTATTTTTCTAGTATTGGATAAAACATCGTAAGATGGGAGAAGTGATGCCCAAAGTCACAAGGCATAGATAAAAACTGTCTTGAGTCAGAGCTAAAAGAGACATTTAGGTTCAAGTACATCAATCTTATAATTAAATATTCCCATCCAGCAGTATAACAGAGTTGTACAGGATTGCATGGGTTAACATCTAATTAAGAGAAGAAACTTTCTCTTTTTCTTAAAATGCTCTTGCCCAGGTGTTACATATACTATAGATATCTAAAGGCTCAACCAGTTATTATCAAAATCCAATCATTAATAGAAATTTTAGACCTCACCCCTCACTAATATCAGGAACTTCACTGTCTTTAGCTTGTAAATATGTTAGTCATAGAAATATTTTACTCTTTGTAAA
The DNA here is from genome assembly GCF_002288905.1 of Enhydra lutris kenyoni. Taxonomy (NCBI): domain Eukaryota; kingdom Metazoa; phylum Chordata; class Mammalia; order Carnivora; family Mustelidae; genus Enhydra; species Enhydra lutris. Next base: position 56,430,517 of record NW_019154089.1, on the reverse strand, counting down.
TTATTACTCAAAACTGGAAAAGGCGAATATAAATATCATCATCATCATCAGGCTTTATTTCTTTAAATGGAATTTATAGAGAAATATTATTGCTTAGTTTTTCTTCTTTTAAAATCATTTATGTTCTCTGAATTTTAGCAAACTTGAATTATCTCAGTTCTACTTAAATTATTACTAACAATGATTTTTCATGGTGTTTATTCTGCTGATTCCCTTTGCAGGTGTGGATGGGACACATTGGTATAAAATGCCAGTGGCAAACCTCTAGGTCAAAATTGTAATAAGGAATTGGAAGATTAAAAAAAAAAATTCCAAATCTTTCCAGGCTTAGATAATTGGATAAAAATAGAGTAAAGTGAAAGTCATTACACTCTTGGCAATAATATGAACATTCTTTTAACTTCCTTATTCCAGAATTTTAAGACAAACAATAGGTATCAGTGTCATGGCCCTTGGTGAATGATTGGAAGAATACAGTGAGATCCAGAGTAGGCAAGACACAAACTCGGATTCCCTCTGAGTTCTGATGAGGATCTTAGACTTTATTGTGGGATAAAGAAGGTCAGTCAGAAAAAGGTTTTACATAGTAGATGGAGATAATCTGATTGCAAATTTTAAAAGGAAATAGCCATTGGAGGTCTTTGGTGACAAGGATTAGGAATAGCTTTAGTGAGTGACCTGGAAAGAATGAAATTCACATTGTAATGTGTTGAACTGTGACTAGATGTCCAGCAGGGGAGAAACAGAAGAAACTCCTCAGAGATGTTTTGTGGAGAAATACAAAAATTAGTTAGTGGTTGTAAGTGATAGGAATCAGGGAAAAATAAAATGTTGTGTATGCACGTATGTATTAAAATGGACAATATGAAGTCATGTTTTTGAGAATTATCCACTACAAAGAAAGTATTGATAATAAAATACAATGTAGTCTGTGAGAGGGTGACAATATTTGAGAATGGAAGTGAAAAGACAGCAAAAATAGTTATAGGTGAATTTTCTGGTACGTTTAATTCAAGGAAAAATTTTATAACTTTTACACTAGATATTTAATAATGCTCATTTTGCATCAGAGTCTAAATACAAACTTTACAGTCAAGAAGTCCAGATTTTATGACAAATTTAAGTAGTAGGTGTTGAATCTGTTATAAATTACTATATAAGTATTATTTTTTTCTTTTCTTTCTGTACTTCTCTCAATCCTCAGTTTTCTTCCTTTTCTTTTTTTTTTTTTTTTAACTGCCCAAATACTTCCTTCTGACTCTAAGGCTGATGCCGAGAGAAGTCGTGAGTCCCTCAATTTATATACACATATATATATATACACATATGTATCCTACATAATTTTCTACACATACTCACATGTATCTACGTATATGCATATTTTGTTGTATATAAGTATATATGTATGCAACATGATTCTATATACATATATATATATACAACAAATACAAGTTTACATAATATTAAAAATATATGTAGACTACTGCATTTCTTGTTAAAATTAAGTATGTGTGTATTTCAACCTGGCAAGGAGTTTTATTAAAATGTACCCTCTGTATTCTCTTCCATTATGTTTTTATATTTACTTAATTTTGAGAACATCTAAAATTGACAGTTATCACTTTTCCAACAGAAGTGGAAGAGATATTAAGGAAACACAACAATTTCCTTAAGCAAGTGTTGGAAATTAAGACCCTTGGGATGGAATAACTGTCAATTACTTGTTGATTCTATTAGTCTTTAGTCTTGGGCATTACTTGGGAACTTTTTTCAATTGCTATCAATATTTTATTGCAATTGGGGCACCTGGGTGGCTCAGTGGGTTAAGCCGCTGCCTTCAGCTCAGGTCATGATCCCAGGGTCCTGGGATGGAGCCCCGCATCAGGCTCTCTGCTCAGCAGGGAGCCTGCTTCCCTTCCTCTCTCTCTGCCTGCCTCTCTGCCTACTTGTGATCTCTGTCTGTCAAATAAATAAATAAAATCTTTAAAAAAAATATTTTATTGCAATTGTCTTTAAAGCTTATTCCTAGGTATAATCATACTTGTATATGTGCCATCAACATTACACAACAAAATCCTGAAAACCCTAATAACCCAAATATAAAACAGAATGTTCAAGTCTCATAAAATAAAATAAAAACCTAAAAAAAGGGGGGTTGTTGTAGGCAAATCAGTTTCTGGAGAGAAAGTAGCAAGATAAGAGGTCTTGAGGGAAGACGTGAAAAGGACTACTGGGGAGCTTTAGGCAGACTGTTTTGTTTTGCAGCAAGATATAAATGGAGGGTAAGATAGGTCATAAAGAGAAACATAGCTGAAAAGATACACAAAGTCTTGAAAGTTGTTTTTTCTTTTTTTTTTTTTTTAATTTCAGGGTCATAGATTTGGAAATTTAATTGAAAAATGTAGGAAGACTTAAGGAAGAGATATAATCAACTTGGCTTTCTTAAAGATATCCCCAGTTGTGATTTGGATATTGGATTAGGAGGATATTTTTCAGTGGGGGACAATACTTCTCCCCAGGGAATATTTGGCAATGTCTGGAGACATTTGTGTTTGTCAGAAGTCAGGGGAGAGAGGATGTTACTGACATCTCATCAGCAGAGGCCATAAACTTCCTACGGTGCAAAGGACAGACACCCACAATCACAAGAAATCATGTCACCTAAAATGTCAAGACTTAGAGGTAGAGAAACCATGGATTAAGGGTAGGAAGCCACTAGTTCCTTTTTAAAATTTATTTAAATTCGAGTTAGTTAACATACAGTGCAGCATTGGTTGCAGGAGCAGAATCCAATGAATCAACACCCACATACAACACCCAGTGCTCATTCTAGCAGATGCTCTCCTTAATGCCCATCATTCATTTAGCCCATCCCCCCACCTCTTTCCCCTCCAGCAATTATCAGTTTATTCCCTATAGTTAAGAGTGTCTTATGGTACTTCCAGGATAAAAGGTTAGAATCCAAAATCTGTAAGGAGCTTATCAAATTCAACACCCAAAAAAACAAATAATTCAGTTGAGAAATGGGCAGACACATGAATAGACACTTTTCCAAAGAAGACATCCAGATGCCTAACAGACACATGGAAAGATGCTCGTCACTCATCATCAGGGAAATATGAGTCAAAACCACAGTGAGATACATTTCATGCCTCTCAGAATGATTAAAATTAACAACACAGGAAACAACAGATGTTGGTGAGGATGTGGAGAAATGGGAATACTATTGCACTGTTGGTAGGAATGCACTCTGATGCAGCCACTCTGGAAAACAGTATGGAAGTTCCTCAAAAAATTGACCTACAATCCCACAATCCCACTACCAGTTTTTAATAAAGCCAATTAATAGACTTATTACAGTGGTGAAGGTAAGTTAAGAGGCCTAAGCAAGATGGTTGAAGCGAGTGAGTTTGAAGGGAAAGAGACTGATTCTAAATATATCAACAAAAATTCATGATTGACTGAACCTGAGTATAGGTAGTTAAAAGGAAAAGTTGGAATAATATAGTTTCATAAAAACCAAATATGAATAAAATCATAAAAATAAAAAAATCTGCTATAAAAATGCCTTAGGCATGGCAGAGGTGTAAAAATTTAATTTTACTTACATGTTTTCTATTCCAAATGTACTGGCTGAGCTTGAGGAGAGCCTATCATCATGCTTTTATCCAGCTCCTGTTTTATCTCTGTGTCACAGTTTTAAACATTAAAAAAAAAAAAAAATAAGGACAAAAGGAGAGACAGTTTTGAGTTGACTTTATTTTTTCCCTTACAACATGTTACTGTGTGTGAGTCCTGTCACAGAAAACCACTTCATCTCATTCTAATGTCATGTTCACTTATTATTTACCTATTTGGGTTTTTAAAATATAAATGCTCTGTAAAAGGTTGTAAGGATTCCCTTCACCATACAAACTTTAAAAACTCTTGTAATAAATGACACACTATTTGACTTCCCACAAGATGTTTCCTCTTCATATACTCCAGAGACTGACATTATATCTTTGGAGTCAAGACACCTAGATACAAAGTCTCATTCTACCCATTATTTGAAAGACTTTTAACCTAGGGGACACTACTTAGTCCCTTTGCTCTATGGTATCGTTAACTGAAAACATAAGCACAAAGAACCATAGATAGAACTGGTAAGGGGAAAGAACATCTTTGGTTCCCCATCTAACACACAGGGTACCACCTGCTGCTGTAAATATGTGCTTGTACATGACAGATAAAACCTATATGAGTATCTGTATCCATGGTTCTTTTTATCATCTACCTATCTGTCTATATGAATGTAGTCTCTACAAATTGATGGGGCTGTGAGTATCGTAACTTTGGTTTTGGTATGTACACTATTTCAGGACAATATCAGAGACACCCACAGATCTGATACTTTATAGCTAGCTGGTTAAGTGGTCCAGGTGGGACTATTCACTCAGGCAATTGTATTCTAACACTGCATAATTTCTCTCCACTCTTACATAGAGAGAATGGCACTAAGTAAGCCAAAATCCATGTAAGCAGAGACCATATTGAAGACAACAGATAGAAGGATCGGAGTCGGGGTCTAGTCAAATTTCAAGCACGTAGTATGTCTTTAATACCTCGCTTATTTTATGTTTGGTTCTCCAAGGGTTTCTTCTTCCCTCACTATCATTGTTCAAAAATGTATGGTAATCTGATTCTTGCTATAAGTAAAATAGTTTAGGTTTTTTTTTTTTAAGATTTTATTTATTAGACAGACAGAGATCACAAGGAGGCAGAGAGGCAGGCAGAGAGCATGGTGGGGGGGAAGCAGGCTCCCCGCTGAGCAGAGGTGTGGGGCTCGATCCCAGGACCCTGAGATCATGACCTGAGCTGAAGGCAGAGGCTTAACCCACTGAGCCACCCAAGCGCCCCTAGTTTAGGGTTTTGTACCCTCTAGGAGTATTTACAGTTTGACCAGAGATTATAAACTATTGATTGAACTCTGTGATTCTAGTGACTGTATATTAGACACTATGAGAGACGGAGATGTGTTTTATGGGAGAGAAAATAGCTTACTTGCCCTTCTCAATTAAGTGATCCCTGTCAGATACAATAAAATTAAAACAATTTATGGATAATGAGCGAGAACTATTTTGCTCTGTGACAGAATTTCAGAAACACCACAACAAATTAACGGCTACACATCCTCATGGGAATTTCTTGGTATCTGGCCAGTAATAGTAGCCCTACCATTCAATCTCTGTGAATTGGAGTTTATTTTTATAGCACATACCATAGTCTGACCACACATGGAAAAGGATCATTTTCTTTAGTCAACTTTTTTTTCTTTAATAAAAAAGGAAGGAATGAATAATTGGCCATTATGTCTTATATTCCAGGTGTATGCCTTCCTCCACAGCTCATTGTTCCTGCCCCTGTTCAGGTTTTCATCCCGTGTTGCCTGGGCCACTATTAAAGTTTTTTTAAAGTTAAGTGTTAGTAATAAATATAAATATTTTGCCCTTTTCCTTTCTAATCACAGTATCAATTTTATATTCTCTCCCTGTGTCTGGTGACTAGTGTCCTGACTTCCACTTTCAAAGTTAATTTTAAGTGTATGTTCAATCCAGTATTTCCATTGCTAATATATTTCTCTCTCTCTTTTCTTGTCTACAGGAGATGGGGGATTTCTTTGTACAACCTGGAAGACTTTCTAACAAGAACTAGATTAATCTTCCAGAAGAAACACCAACCACTTCTATACCTTCTATGTTGCTTCAACATAACATTTCTCCATGTTGTTTCTCCCACATTGATATACATGTCTCATGTTCTCTGTCTAGTTCATGGCACCTCTCTTTCACCATTTAGGAGATTCATACTCACTCTTAAAGTAAAAAATCACTCCTATAAAACCTCCTTAAAGTTCCTGAGTTCCCGTGGAATATTGAGTCTATATTTTAACATTTTTTTATCTTTCTTAAAAATTATATTCTGTCATTTAGATTTTGTGAATAATGTGTCACAAACCATTTATTCACTCAGCTGTAAGTAATACAGTAAGCTTCAGCTCACTGAAAGCAAACAGAGTCCCAGTTTTTGAGATAAAATTACTATATGGCCCAGTGTCCTTCGAAAGGATCATGGACACATCTGTTTCCTCACAAGCGCTCATAACTCTTTCACTGGTGAGTTCAGATGTTATTGTTTTCTTCCTCTAATCAAAGAAGCTTTTTCCCAATAAATTTGCTAATCGCTGACAACTGACAGTTATATACTTTGTCAGTGTTGGTGTTTTATGTGATGCATTGATCAATTCTTAAACCATTTCTTCTTCTTCTTGGGAGAACCACTTTAACCAAACTTTTAGCCACAATTGATAAATACTACTGTTATCTGTACTGAAATATGGCCAGTCTGGAAAAGCTAAATAGTGGCATTTGGGGTTTCTGTTAGAGAAATGTGTGTTCTCTGTACTTTTTTATTGATGAGAATCTTTTTCTATTCACTATTATTCATTGATGAAGCAATGACAATGCTGAAGGAGCAGAAGTAGAAACACTGGTGAAAGTCACATCTGACACCTGTGAAGTTGAAGAGCTCTAGCTTAGTTTTAAATAGATGCTCAATGGGAGTCTGGAACTTATGAACATACTATTTATAACTTTTTAAGAATTATTTTTCAAACATTAACATACAATATAAGATGTAAGGAACACCTATTACTTATTATGTAGCTTGAAAATATCAAATAATACATTATAGAAATTATAAATCACTATTTGCTTTGTATCACTCTCCTGTAGCTTCTACCTTCTCTCTAATACATAGAAGTGATCATGTTAAATTTGCTCTTTATTTTCAGGTGTCATAATTTTACTGTGAGTAAATGTGTCCTTAATTAACATAGGGTACAATATCTCATATTCTATATGTTTGATACGTTTTCATCCTGTGAATAAATTCCTACCACTTTCTTTGTTTGCATGAACACGTCTTTACAAGAATTACAGATGTTGCTCAATGTTGTATAATAATTTATTATATGCATACAATGCAATCCTGAAATCTAGGTTGTCCCTAATCTCTGTTTTTGTAAACAATACTATGATAAATAATTCAGTCTGTATCCTCCATGCTATTCTTTTACATTTTTACAATTTTTCTTTGAAATATATATGCAGAGGTTGAATTACAATGCACAGTGAATATTCAATTTTAATAAGCATTGTAAAACCTCTTATAAAACAAACAAACAAAAAATCCTCTTATACCAGCTCAGTATATCTTATAACTACTATTCTAAAGGTTGTAAAGTATCCACAAAAGAAACTCCTAGAGTTAAGTCAAGAGCACACAACATTGCACAAAAATCAATCATGATTCTATATGCTAACAATAAATAATTTAAAAATGAAATATTTATATATATATATATATAGAGAGAGAGAGATAGAGAGAATGAAAACATATCTATTAAATGAAATACTTAGGTATAAACCAGACCAAAGTTATACATGATATGTATACTGAAAATGAAAAAAAAATAATAAAAACTTGTCATAAGTAATTGGGGAGATGTAGTATATTCAGTTTGGAAAGCTCAATATTATTAAGCTATAACTTCCCCATAAATTGATCCATAGATTTAACAAATTTTAATCAAATTCTGGCAGAATTTATTGTAAAAGTAGATAAGAATATTCCCAAATACATTAGTAAAGCAAAATAGAATCTAGAAATAGATTTATACAATTATGGATAACTAATTTTGACAAATTTACAGACATAATTCAATGGAGAAAGCATGGTCTTTCTTCAACAAATGCTAGTGGGACAATTGAACATCAATACACAATTTAAAAAAACCTTGTCTAAAACTTCACACTTTATGAAAAATTCACTGAAAATTGATTATAGATCTAAATATAAAATGTAACGTAAAAATTTAGAGGAAAACAGACACACACAAATCAGGATGTTGGCTTAGGCAAAGAATTTTTAGAATGACATCAGAGGCATATTGTTAAAAAACACATAAAAAAATCTGATAATTTGGATTTAATCAAAATCTAATTTTTTTCTCTGTGAAAGACATTGTCAAGAGAATGAAAGAATAAGCTACATATTCAGAGAAAACTGCATATCTAGCTAAGGACAGGTATACAGAATATGTAAAAGCCTGTCAAGATCAAAAATAAGAAAACATACAACTCCAATTTTCAAAATTAGTAATGTCCTTGAGCATATATTTCACCAAAGAAGATCTATAGCTAGAAATGAGAACAAGAAAAAATGCTGAACTCTCATTACCATTAAAGAAATTCAAATTAAAACCACAGTAAGGGGGCACCTGGGTGGCACAGTCGGTTGAGCATACAACTCTTGGTTTCCTCTCCTGTTGTGATTTCATAGGTCTCTGGATAGAGCCCTCCACTTGGGGCTCTGCCCTCCACATGGAGTCTACTTGGGTTCTCTCTCTCTTTGCCTCTACCCCTCCTCCCTCTCCCTTTCTCTGTCTCAAAAAAATCAGTAAGTCTTTAAATCACACAAAATAAGACACCATTAGTGGTCCCACCAGGAGTTGGTGCTGCACGCTTGTGCTCTTGTCCCCTGCAACTCTTCCCAGCTGTCTGCCCAACTCGGGCAGGTGATGCCAGTGGACCTCAGCAAGTTGTTCAGTCCTTTGATCCTACAGGAAGCAGACAAGATGCTGCAGCATCCGCTGCAGGTCAAATACACTAGGCTGGAGGTCAACCAGCTGGGCAAAGTGCTGATGGCCCACCAGGTTAAGAACTAGCCCACTGGTATTGTTTGGGATGGCCTTGATCAATTCTGCACTTTGGTCTTGGCAGATCCAGATGCTCTTAGGAAGGACTGCGAAGATAGGGAATGGCATCATTTCCTGGTGGTCAACATGAAGGGCAATGAAGTCAGCAGTGGAACAGTCCTCTCTGATTATGTTGAGTCTGGGTTTCCCAAAGGGACAGCTTTTACCATGACGTCTGGCTGGTTTAATTGCAGAACAGGACACTGATGGTTGATGAGCCCATTCTCAGCAACCGATCTAAAGACCACCATGGCCAATTCAAATTAGCATCTTTCTACTAAAGTACAGCTCGGGCCCCTCAGTGGCCAGCACGCATTACCAGGCTGAATAGACTATATGCCCAAATGCTATGAGCAGCCACCTGAGAAGTAAGTGAATGCTAGGAGTCAGAAACCAACTGGAGGTCTCCAGCAGTGCTCTCGAGTTCAGTGGTGCCGATAGATTTCTCTTGCTTCTCCATTCCCATTCTCACAGGCAAAGCCTGAGCAAACAGATAGTGGTTTAGGGTTAATTTTCCTTCTTCCTGTCCTCTATAATTCTAGAGGGTCACACCCTGGTTTATGTTTTGATCAAATTTAAACTCCATTGGGGGGATATTTTGGTAGTAGAATGGGGTCATCAAGTTGTCAATGTAACAACCTAGAATTTAAGGAATAAAGAATTCAGGTAAAAAGACCCAGTCTACGATACTACAATAATAGAGCACAGCATCAAAGAATCTTTAAGGGAGATTTAAAAAAGAGAGAGAGAGAGAGATTCGTTGCTTCTGCTTTTGTGAACCCATGTGTGCCAGGAATGGGGCAATCCCTGTACCAGTAGATGAAAGATTACTCCAAACTTTGCTGTGAAATAGAAAAGGCAAGGGGGTCAATGCTCAAGGGCCAAGACCCTTTGCTCTTCTTTGCTCCTGCTTTTATTCCTTATCACTGTTTCTCAAGCAAGTGATGTGTGACAAGGGGTCTTCCTGGAACTAGAAGGATCTGTTTACGGGAAAGATATGATATACTAATTTGTGTGTCTCTCACCAAGACAGCCAGAGGCTGATATGTCCACTAATCCCTAACATGATACACCTCAGACTGGTTATTAGGAGTCAGTATCATGCTCTGGCTCCTTTAAAGAGCGGTACTGGAGAAAGCAATGAGGAAAGTCATTTTGCAGTAAAGACATGGCCATTTAGATGAACTGCAGGGCTGAGTGAGAGGTTGTCAAAAAATCCTAAGTATGTGCCTGTTGAACAGGTTATTCTTTGTGTAAGAAACACAATGGATCTGGAGTTTCGGAATGTTGGTTTAATTCTACCATTTGCTTATAATTAAATACAAATAAAAACATGATGTGAATGGAAAAAAAAAAGACATCATTTTAGATGTCTAGTATTAGAAGGAGTAAAATTAAAAAGAAACTGACAATACCAGATCTTGACAAATATGTGGAACAACTGAAACTATCCTATAGTTCCAGCAGGAATGCAAAATTGTGTAGCCACTTCGAAAAAAGATTTTGGCAATTCCTTGTAAAGTTAAACATACATTACTTTATAACCAGCAATCTCACCCTAGGCATTCTCTCTAGAGAAATTAAAACTCATGTTCACACTAAAATGTGTACACGAATATTGGTAGCAGTTTTATTCATAACGGCCAAACAATGAAAATGAAAAATGAAAAAACCCAAATGTTCTGTAGTGAATTTATTGGTGTTCAGTAAATTAATTATAAAAAATATGGCATATTTGCACAACAGAAAGATACTCAGCAAAATAAATAATTGACTCAAATACAGGCAACAACTTGAATGAATCACAAAATCCTTTTACTGAGTGAAAAAGCCAGTGTTACTTATCAAGGTTATATGCTGCCTAATTTCATCTATAAGACATTCTGAAAAATTACAAAAATATAGTATCAGAGAACATACCAAAATTATAAATACGGAAACAAAAACCTGACTTCACTGCATGTAAATTCAAAGATTAAATTTCAAAAAGAAAGCAAGTTAAGTGTAAAAGAAGCTCTGAGATATTATGCCTTGTACAGAATGATTTTGATAAATGCCATTTCCACTACACCACCAATTTCTGTGTTTATTGAAAAGTTCTTTCAAGAAAACCACTTATTTGTTTATTTATTTATTTACTTTCTGCATATTACATCTCCAGGAAAAAATATATACATGTAAATTTATACTTGCCAGCATTTTGTACATGTTTTGTTTTTGTTTGAGAGAGAGAGAGAGAGCAAGTGGTGGGGGGCAGTGAGGGTAGAGGGACAGGGAGACAGAGTCTCAAGCAGACCCCCTGACCAGCACAGAGCCCAATGTGAGGGCTGATCTCCTAAACCTGAGATCATAAACTAAGTCAAAATCAAGAAAGACACTTAATTGACTGAACTACACAGCACCCCCATATTGTACCCTTTAACTCATATTTTGAAGAACGTTGTTGTATTTCGTTTTTGTTTTTTTTTTTAAGATTTTATTTATTCGACAGAGAGAGATCACAAGTAAGCAGAGAGACAGGCAGAGAGAGCGCGGAGGAAGCGGGCTGCCTGCTGAGCAGAGAGCCCGATGTGGGGCTTGATCCCAGGACCCTGGGATCATGACCCGAGCTAAAGGCAGAAGCTTTAACCCACTGAACCACCCAGGTGCCCCCGTTGTTGTATTTCTTATGCACATTTCTCTTCTTGTTCATCATGTACTATCAAACTATAGCTATGACAAATAATTAAATTGAGTTTAGTGCTGAATAAATACATGAATAATGAATGAATAAAACAGATCAAATATTTGAATTATATAAAACTACAATTGACATTGACACCATAAACAATATTTATTTGCTTTAGCCAGGGAAACTTTTTTTATTTTATTTTCTCTGCACCTTATTGATGATGTAACATTATGTCAAAATTATTTTCTTCTAGATGCACAAATTAAATGTAATAATAGTCAATATTTCAAAGTATTTGCTCTCTCTCTCCCTGTCCCCATAACTCTATATGGTGTATGTACAATGTGATTGTATTATACATATCCTATATATGTAATTGCATGTATGTATGCATAGATATGTTTAAAAAGGCAATGTATTTTACATAGAATACAAATGTATTTATATCTACTTTGCTTATACACACATACACATGCACACACACTTTTTAAACAAAATTAGAAAAGTGTAAGTTGGCATCATGCTTTGATGTTCTTTCTAATCATTCTTATATGTTGATTATATTTAAAGATCATTTAATTATATTATATTCAATTATAGAATTATAGAACGATATTTGGACATGCAGACATTTTCTATTTTTTTCCTATGTTACATTATTTTATAACTTCTGAAATGTGTTTGATTACTAAATGTCCCTTTGATTCAAGGTTTATTTTTGTGGATTTATATAGCATTAAAATACGCCACTAATAGACTTAAGTAAGAGGTATTTCTTTTTCTTTTTTATCTTTACCTCAGACTTTTGGTAAACAGTGTCAAAAAATTAATTCAAATCATTTAGCTTGTTCAGTTAATCCCTTTCCATGTTTAAACATAAATTAATAGGAAGAAACTTTTTGCTTTGGCGTATCTCTAAAAAGTCAAATTAATCATATTTAGATTCAAATTCATGTGGCTGAAATTATAAGTGATTTGATTTTCAGTAATAAAATATTTGTTGTTGAATCATGTTAAAATACTGTATAAAGAGAAAAAAACATTCTCTAAATATGCTGATAAATTAACAGACATACATATATATATATACACATATATATATAATTTTTAACTGCCATCCCTGATATTCCACAATATAGAAGAGTGATTAATCTCATAATAATGTAAGAAACTCTAAATAACATTTTTACAGATAGCACTTGCCAATATTAGCTGTCTAACATCCAAGAAACAAAATACATGACTGCTTAAAATAACATATATGTAATAATTTTAAAAATATCATTCAAGGGGTGCCTGCATGGCTCAGATGGCTGAGCATCCAACTCTTGATTTCAGTTCAGGTCATGATCTCAGGATCCTAGGATGGACTCCGGTCAGGCTCCACACTGATCAAGGAGTCTGCTTGTCTCCCTCTCCTTTTGCTCACTCACTCTGTCTCTCTCTCAAATAAATAAATAAATAAATCTTTAAAAAAATATATATCATTCAAATAAAGTATTTAGAAATAATTTCCAGGGCCATGTTTTGACCAATTCTGAGATTATTTCCTTAATATATATAAGAAAAAATTCTCTGTTAACATAACAGTCACCTCATTAAAATGATATGGCTGAACTTCCCATTTTGTTTTTCACATGATTTAATACTATTATAGAAAACATAAAAACAAAACCAAAATAAAACATAAAGGAAAAGTTATTCATATATATTGTTCTTACAGAAACTTACATGTCTTGATGAGCTGTCTTTTTAAATCATCTGCTCTTGGGCACCTGGGTGGCTCGGTCAGTTAAGCATCTGCTTGTGGCTCAGGTAATGATCCAAGGGTCCTGGGATCCGGTCCCACATTGGGCTCCCTGCTCAGCGGGGAGTCTGCTTCTGTCTTCCCTTTTCCTCTCTCCCTTGCTTCTGTGTGCTGTCTCTCTCTCACACACTCTCTCAAATAAATAAATAAAATCTTTTTTAAAAAATAAATTCTCTGTTTTTCTTCAGTCTTTGTTTCATAATTTGTTTGTATTTAGTTGGAGACAAAGATCTAGAATGTAGATAGTTCTTATCATGGATTACTATTTTATTTTACATTTCTTAATGAATACATTTTTCTATTGATAATCATAACAAAAACATAAGTGTTTTTATTTTTCTACTGGGGGATAATCATCTTGTTGTTCACTAGCTTGGCTAACTGACTGAATAGCCAAAACTGTGTTCCTTTATCCTCTTCCTTCTCCTCTCTCTCCTTCACTTCACTGTCATCACCATCATCATTAGTATTTTCATAATAATGGAACGATTTCTTAACTAAAATTACAGTTCAGAAATGAATCCGCTTTTAGGATTAAGGCTCACATACTATAATATTCAAATATTCAGGGGCACCTGGAAGGCTTAGTCCCACACTGGGCACCCTGCTTGGTGAGAAGCCTGCTTCTCCTTCTCTCCATCCTCCTGCTGGTGTTCCCTCTCTCCAGTGTCTCTCTCACGAAATAAATAAATAAAATCTTTTTTAAAAATACAAATATATGTATCTATACATACTGAGTAAGTAGAATTGAGAAAATATGTTTCCTAGTTCCTCTATTCACCACTAATGTGTTTATGACAAAATCATAAACTCCATCTATATATTTGTGAAATATTAATAAAATTAAGAAATAAAATTAAATTATAATAAATACATAAAATTTTGTATTTGAATTTGAGAACAAAAACTGACAATAATTTACTTTTATATTTAACAAAAAAAGAGCAAAGTGATTAGGACATTTGTTCAAGCAAACATAAAAATAGCTAATACTGGCATTCTGGGTCTCTGCTTTTACTCAATGAGTCTGCTGTAGACCATTTTCAGTTCTAAAGGGTTGATATTTTAGTGTAACTTGTTTATGCTCTGGATTCCACCCCTTCATTGACTGAGTGACTGAATTCTGTGTCACTCAAGTGATCACATTCCCACAGCTCAGGTGGTACCAGAACATGGGTGAACTGCATTTGTCCAGACTGAGGGTTCTAAAGCTTTCAACACTTTTTTTTTTTTTAATGTCAAACTGAGTAACTGAGTCAAGATCCAGCCCCTTTTCTAAATTATTTTATTAAAATAGGTGAAATTTACACCATCACAGGTGTTTGGGGCTCAGAATTGAATGAAATAATTAAGATAGTTTGAGAAAATAGAGATTTTTAATTATTAAGACATCTGAAACCATCTTCCCAATTTACTTTTTCCATTTGAATGGAATGAGAAAAAGAAAATACGTTCTATTCTTTACTAGCCATTAGTGTAAGGTCTATAATGAGTAAGTGTTAAAGAAATACAAATCATGAAGAATGTTTTTACCTCCAACTAAGTTAAAATCATAAAAGAAAGAAGCTTTAAAGAGAATTACCTCAAACCAGAATAACAATTATCAATGCACTGTACAGGCAACTACTGTCACAAAGGTTGAGGGTTAGAGGTTTGAGCAACTGGATTATCCTACCACGAAATAACTTGAAAGGCTTAATATAATGTAATACTCTCAAGAGTGATAGAACAATTTCGTTTATTAAACATATGTAATTAAGCATTACAGTAATTTTCCACTTTTTTATTTTTCTGTTTAAAATAAACACTGATTAGACATTTCTAAGGAGTTGATATTTAGATTATAATACCTCATAATAAAATAGCTATGACTTTTTTACAAGAATATTCTCATTTTTTATGGAAAAAACACATATTTTCCTCAGTTATGAAGTCAATCTTTAGTTTTTGGAATTTAAGTAATGATAATGCCTAAAGTTTATTGAATTATTTACTACATGTTTCCTAAAGTGGGCACATTATCCATGTTTTCTCAGTAAAACCTTAGAACACCTCTTTGAATTGAGGACACTGAGTCTGAGATTATATAATTTATCCAAGGTCAAAAGTTTGGTAGTTTACTAAAGCAGGGTTTGAATTCAGATTTGTATAACCTTAAGTCTTGTCCTTGAAATGATGCTATAAGTCTTTCACATACACCGATTTTCTATGAGAACTTATTTCATTACTGTAGAATATATAATATACTTGAAATCACACAGATTTTTTAAAGGTGGAATGATACTTTAAAATTTTTATATCAAATCAGGAAAGGTATCAAAAAGTTAAAATGAAATATTGCTATATTCCTTCCATCTTACATTCCTAGGGATATTATGTCTAATGATATTAGACAGGATTATAAATTATATTACAAAGATTAACTAAGGCTTACCAATCATTCATTGTCTTAGGGTATTCACTTGACTATAGATAAGATCTTCTGAGTAACAAGACTTACTGTGTTATTATATAGATATATGAAGCTCCACATTACAACACAGAATAAAGCAGATGGCAGATGTTTCCAGTTATGCATGATATTAACATGACAAAATCCATATCAGCCCGCAACTCATCTAAAATTCAATTACCTCATTATTGATTAATTCCTTCAACTTTAAATTTACTTGAGATGAGCTTGACATATATGTCTACTTTGTCTATTTATTCCAGAATGTTCTACCTGACAAAATGAAGGAATCTGATGATATTCTTTCAATGAGGAGAAATTGACATTTACACATTTGCCTTTTATAGAACAACACATACATAGTAAAGCCCTATACATCCTAATAAAGATGCATTACACATGTAACAATGATGAATGTAATTATTTTCCTAGACTAAAATTATGGAAATCTTTAAATTCTACAAAGGTGCTTAGTACCTCTTGTCTGTTTTTCCTTCTATAGTTTTGTCCCAACCAAAAAACTATAATGAGTTAAAAAAAAAACAATCCTCGTGCCTTAAATATTGTAAGCATCTTGGAAATCCTCAAGGGGAGAAAAATGAAACATCTGTAAGGTTTGTTTGTAACACTATTGATGGTGGAATGGCAATACTCTTTTGACTCTTTTGTTTATTACTTGGAAGAATAAAACTATACATACTTTTTATTATCACAAAATTGTAAGATTTACCTATGTGAATATATTATATTGAGCATGCATTGATTGATGTATTTTAATATATTTTGGTTTATTTTCATAACTTAATGAATGGTCAAATGCTAAATGATTGAAAAAGTCTGTTGGGTAAGTGTTTATTTACAAAACATCTTTCTTTTTTTTGAAGGATGGAGAAAGCTTCAAAAGTAATAAGAAATTTTTAACATGCTTCAAAAGACATATATTAATCAGATAGTTGAAGATGAGGAACTAGAATGTCTCAGCAATGTGAATTACTCATTTAAAGTGTGACATTCAGAAAAGAAGATAAAACATGACCAATGGAAGATGTATGAGCCACTGTTCCTGGAGAAGAGATTTTTTTTTACTTGGTGTGAGTCAGCATGCCTCACAGAGTTAGAAAGAGGAACAGTAAGTTAGGTTGATGGTTAAGGAAACAAGATAATATATTCAGTCAGCATTTACTGGATGCTCACTTTGCTCAGCATAGTTCTGATTCCTTTATTGTTTCAGCTAATTGAATTCATATGCCACCCTCTGTGAAATAACCCCATTTCACAAAAAGAAAGTACAGACAACCACCATTATCCCATTACTACCACTGTTACCACTCACCCATCACCACAACCACCACAGCCACTACCACCACAAACACATCCACAACTACTCTATTTAATGCTATTACCACTATGACACCCACCACCACCCTGGCCCACCATGGCTTCCAGTCTAACCCAAGCCATCATCAACTCTTCACTTTGTTACAGCAACCTTAGCCTAATTGGTCCTCCACTGCTACCAACATGCACCTACAAGTCTATTTGCTATGCAGAAGTCAGAGAAATCTTTTGAAATATAAATCTGACCAGGTAACTTTCTCATTTAAAAATCTAGTGTCTTCTCTATTAGTAGCAATCCATACCCTTCACCATGCCCACAGCATTCTGTAGGATCTAGCTTCTGCTCACATTTTTAAAAGTAAAATCTGTTATCTCCTGCTT
This sequence comes from Enhydra lutris kenyoni, assembly GCF_002288905.1. Taxonomy (NCBI): domain Eukaryota; kingdom Metazoa; phylum Chordata; class Mammalia; order Carnivora; family Mustelidae; genus Enhydra; species Enhydra lutris. Next base: position 56,413,071 of record NW_019154089.1, on the reverse strand, counting down.
CCTATGTGGTTTGTATCATTTCCAATATTGAAAGAATTCCATCAAGGAATGTACTTTAAAATTTTATTTTATTTTATTTTATTTTACTAAGGTACGATTGACATACAAAAGTGCTTTGCATATGTAATGTGCACATCTTGTTGGGCTTCAAGATAAGTATACACCCAGGGGCGCCTGGGTCGCTCAGAGGGTTAAAAGTCTCTGCCTTCGGCTCAGGTCATGATCCCAGGGTCCTGGGATCAAGCCCCGCATCAGGCTCTCTGCTCAGGGGAGCCTGCTTCCTCCTCTCTCTCGGTCTGCCTCTCTGCCTACTACTTGTGATCTCTGTCAAATAAATAAAATCTTTAAAAAAAAAAAAAAGGTAAGTATACACCCATGAAAATGTCACCATACATACTGTCCTAAACTTATCCATCACCTCTAGAAGTTTTATCTTTTTTTTAACAACATTTAATGTAAGATCTACCTTCAACAAACATTTAAGTGTACAATACAGTAATATAACTATACGCATTATGCTGTATACATGGATATCTAGTACTTAGTTATCTTACATAAGTGAAACTACATACTCTTTGACCAACACTTCCCTGATTGTTTATTGCCCTATCCTTTGGTAACCAGCATTCTACTCCCTGCTTCTGCAAGTTTGCCTATATTAGATTCCTGATACAGGTGATTATCACGAACTACTCATTTTTCTGTGTCTGGCATAATTCACTTAGCATAATGTCTTCTAAGTTCATCCATATTATAGTCAATGGCAGGAGCATTGTTCTTATTCTGTTAGAGATAGGACTATAAGAAGCAATTGGTTACCTTTCATGGGAAGACAATACCCTAAAAATCCCAGTGCTTGGACAACAAGAAAGTTAACAGAGTAATGCATTTGTTATTTTCTGTCATACATAAACTTTTCCAGAATATAATGTGTCTGCTACGTCTCACGTTCATTTTCTTATAGCAAGATGCAGTCACAGTAATAGATCATGATGGTATTGCATCAAATGAAAACAAAACAGAGCATAGCAAAACTAGCACAGTGCTTTGATATCTATATGTAAAAACCATTTACGTTCTTATAGACAAAACTGGCCCAGTGTTTTAGAATCTCTATGTTTCTGTGATTAGGTTTCAAAAAGTCTCAAAGTCCTTGCCATATGAAATCAAATAAGTTTTCGTATTTTATTTGAATGTTGAACAAAACCAAATGTCTAGATCAATAGCTGTATATCTGTTGCCACGTATATTTGTTCAAGTTAAACATACACAAACACATACATGCCCAAACATATTTAGAGGTGCAACAAAATGTGTTTATGCAAATCCACTGAAATTTTCTCAATCTTTCTGTCTTTTGCAAAGACAAAAGAAAAATAATAGCAAATGACCTGCATTTTTCACATCTTTGGTGGCACTCATCTCTACAATTTTCTGAGAAAAGCAGAGGCATTTTGATTTACTATTTTGATAGAAAGAGAGAGATCCCAGGGCTTCCACTTGACTAATCCTAACCAGGAATTGGGGATAAAATATGAGGCTTCTGTCAGTTGCTGAGCACATAATTCTAGCTCTACATTCAGGTACTGGACAGATAACTACAGACAATGTTCATGTTTCAGGTGGATGCACCCTGAGTTGGACTCAACCAAAATTTAAATGCCTAGACAACTTCTATGCTGACTGATTGACAGTGGAATGCTTTGGTCCCCTTATACTGGTGTTAACTAAAAAGGGTTTCTAATAATGAATGATATTTCTAAATAGTTCCCTGACTCCTAGAGTAAATATTCTGACAATTTGGCATAGATTTCTCTGAGGGAGGCTGTGAGGAAGATTCATAGCATGTATCTCTAATGTTCCACAGGGTTCTTCATAAGAATAATAGCATTATGCTCATTCGAGAAGCTTTAGGACAGTATAATAATTTAAATCTGAGATGTGGGTGAGAGACCATGATGATCCAAGTATTATTTCAAGTCCAAGTATTATGTCACCATACATGATGTCCCCTTCTCAATTACACACTCAGCGCACAGTAGGACCTTGGCAGAAACTTAGTTTTGGGGAATCTGTGATCAAGTTCTTCCTAACTAAGTTTTTTTTTTTTTTTTAATTTCTGCTTTTGTCATTTCTAGTTCATTTAGTTTCTGTTTACTCTGAAGCAGAAATTCCAGTCAACCACGTGGACATTCATGGTTATTAGTAATGTGTGAGTTAGCACAAATGTCAGCAAACTACAGCTTACAGGTAAAACCCAACATACTACCATCTTTTTTTAATTGGAATACAGTTGTTTCTACTCATTTATGTATCAACTATATCTACCTTCTTGATGCAATGGCCAAGTTGAGCAGTCATGACAGAAATAATGTGGTCTGTAAAGTTAAAAATATTTGCTATCTGACCTTTTGCAGAAGGAGTTTGTTCACCACTTAACTAGTGCACTGAATTTGGAATCTCTGGTATGTAGATGTATGTTAGTTCCCATACTATGTTTTAAGGACTAAAAATCATCAGAATCCACCTCCACATACCTTCTTTACATTTTTGGTAATATCTTCTCACAAAATCTTGAGACTATTCTGCTATGGAAACTTTACTTCAGCTTTCTCCAACCTCTTCCACTCCCAAACACAGACTTGAGTATAAAATTGGAAGCAATGAAGTGAGGTCAGGGTGGGGGTTAAAAAATATCTACACCAAAAAATATCTATACCCAACAAGGCATCCGCCTAAAACAGATTACTGTAAGACACTTAAGCAAAAGATAAATAGACATGAAAGAAAAGAAGAGTAACTATTGCTGGCAAAAGAAATTCAGTAGGGTTTGGAAAGTGTAATCTAAATGATCTATTCCTCTCATATTGCTCCATTTCAATCCTTAAGGTCTCACACTTGAACAAGAATTCCCTGAGTTTCATATAAAAGAGCTAGGGAAGATGATGACTCAAATGACATTGCAATTCTGCAATCTTTGAATTTGATTCCTGGTGACTTTAGTTCTGCAGTGACTTAGAGATAAATTCTTTCAGCACAGCCCTAAACAACTCCTATTTATCTAATCATTCTCTAGGTTGAGAAATCGAGAGTCATTATTTTTCTCTAAGACTACAGTAAGATTAGAAACAATCAGCCTGTCCTATAGCCCTTATATTCCTCATGCCAACAGCATCTCACCTAGACACACTAAGTATAGGTAGATTATATCAGTAACCATGGTTGAAAATTTAAATAACTCTTCTGCTACTATCTAGCAAAGATTGCCATCTCGTTTTTCAACATCAGCTGGATCCTTCCTGCCTGGTAATCCAATAAGGCCAAATAACCAAACATGAGTTTTCATTTCCTTGAGGTTCTATTGCCTGTAACTACATTTGTCACCAATTTCTGATACATTTTTTTTTAGCTCACTATTTTTTTTAAAGATTTTTATTTATTTATTTATTTGACAGAGAGAGCACAAGTAGGCAGAGAGGCAGGCAGAGAGAGAGGAGGAAGCAGGCTCCCTGCTGAGCAGAGAGCCTGATGTGGGGCTCAATCCAGGGACCCTGAGACCATGACCTGAGCAGAAGGCAGAGGCTTAACCCATTGAGCCACTAAGGCACCCCTATAGTGAGGATTCTTAGAAGAAAAAAAGAAAAAGGAAAAGGAAAAAGAAAGAAACTAGCTAATTGAAGTTATTTAAGTATAAATGAAATTTACTTAAAATTACTTGGATCTTTGGGTGGGTTGTGAACTTAGGCATAGAGATTACTGTATGATCATATATTTCAAACTGGGAACATTACTTCAAAGACCACAACTAGAGTCACCACATCTGACACTGTTGATGTGGGCACTGAATGGCAGAAACCTTTTTTTTTTTTTTTTTTTTTTTTTTAATTTTGGCCCTGAAATCCAGGTGATTTTGTCATTATTTTCCAGGCTTGCAAAATGTATGGTGTTTGATGCCTTCATTGCTCTTTTCTGGATATGAATCTGATATTTAAAATTGAGATGGAACCATTGAGAATTATTCTGGCTGTAAGAGAGACTAGGAACCATTTTTCTTTTTTACTTGTACCTTGGTGAGACATAAGTAATGGTATGAGAATTTACTTAAACATAAATAAGGGGTATTCAAAACTCGTTATGTGATGGAAAACATGACAAATTTCCACCACACCTATTGGAAAAGGATGAAGCAAGGAAACATAATTTTGACATCTTTATAATTGTTTTAGTGTATGCACTCTAGAAACAATAATGTGTTTGCTCCCCTTGAGTGAACCATAAAAACTGCACATCTGTTCCTTAAAGAACTTGACATGATCTGGCTCAGTAATTTTTATGTAGTGATTGTTGTTCTTCTTTAAAACATCAGTGAACATATTGTAATGCAAAAGGTATTGAATGTCTATGTCTGTGTTACTGAGTCACTTAATTTGATTTCACATTGATTACGAATAGGTACTATATTTCTAATTTCAGTAACAGGTAGTATTTACATCCATATGGCTTCAGTACTAATTAAAACACTTTTGTGTAAATCTAAAGTAAAGCTGCTTAATTCACAACAAATTCTCTAATATTATCTCATTCTCTCTCATTTTATTGAGAATTATAAATACATATGCATATATACAGATATATGTGTATTTGTGTGTGTGTGTATATATATATATTCTTCTATACATTCTTCTCATGGCCTGATAAATTCTGTGTTAATAATAAAAATGCTTAACATTTGATTTCAGGTTTTAATCAGTTGTAATGGGGAACATAATTACTAAACAAAAGAACTGGAGATGAGATTAGTCAAGTCAGAAGGAACATACTTTCTTCTGAAGAAACATTCTTTTTGTAATGGGTTTCTTGGAAAATAGAACTTAAAGAATTCAGCCATCTTTGATTACTTCTTGGATTACTATCTAATTCTCTTATTAATTTGATGTGCACTTCATAATCTCATGGATTCTAGGAGTACTTAATTAACTCATCAGAATATAGTGATATTTTGCTAGCAAAGTAAAGCTATTCATTTTAGAAACCAAAACTAAAGTTTTCAGTCTTAATTTTAGATGTGTATTTTTCATTAAGCATGCTATGGGCCTCAGCACAGAATTTTAGCCTGATCTATGAGTGGAACAGGACAAAGATATATGGCTTTCATTTCTTAAATAAATATTTCTCTGTAAAGTATATTTCCTTATCTCATGCCTTTATTTTTTGTCTGACAAAGAAATTACAATTGTCCAAATAATATGGATAGTACTAATTATAGGGAAAGTGTGATTGGTTACACTTAAAACAAATGTTAAAACTTTTTATCATTACAAGACATTTTATCAAATCAAAATATTTAGAAGTGGAAGAATATATATATATGTATATATATACATATATATATATTCTCTATGCACAGAAAATCACACAAATTATGTGTACATATGTGTGTGTCATATGCATATATATATGCATATATATATACAAGACAACATACCCATATATATGTTGTCTTGGCCCATTGGTAACCAGTGTTGTGGCTGGATTAGCCCTCGAGGTTCTTACTATGAATGCAAGATGCCCTTCAGCAATAACCATCCAGAAACTTTGAACCTATTGCTTAGCAAACTGTGGAGCACACAAGGTACACCTAGGGCATATGGTGAGGTCTGGGTGCAGGCAGGAGTGTTAGAAAGTGAGAGTGATGGCCTGGGGTTCTGCTTTTATCAGGGTCCAGGGTGAGGCCTAGGATTTCTTAGGCTTACTCATTATTGGTGAATTTAAAATGAGAATAGGAATTTTTTTTTTAAAAGATTTCCTTTATTTATTTTTGCACTTGCAAGCTTGAGAAGGGGAGAAATAGAGGGAGAAGCAGATTCTGTGCTGAGCAAGGAGCCACACGTGGGGCTTGATCCCAGGACCTGGGATCATGACCTGAGCCAAAGGTAGACGCGCTCAACCGACTGAGCCACACAGGCGCCCTAAAATGAAGACAGGAATTTAAAACACAGGAATAGAAAAAGCAAGTAGCCCAAATAATCATTTATGGGAATTCAAAAGCAAGGGAGCCTGGAAGATATTGGGCTGCCTGGCTCTTTATCTGGTTACGTGGCTGGCAGTGTGTTTGTTCTAGATAGCCATCTTAGAAATGGAGGTCCCAGCAATCAAAGACAAAGTCAGGCACTTGCATTGAAAAAAGGAAAACCAACTGTCAACGCTTACACTACAATATACATCAAAGTAGAGATCAAATTGGATGGAAGAGTCTTAATCATGAGTGCAGAGAGTAAAGAAGGTCACCTTCATCCTGGATGTCCCATACCCCTGATCTGGGTCCTTACATCAAGATCTCCTTTGTACTGAGCCATAAGAAATGACTGAGTTTTGACAGTTCTTAACAAAAAAATAAGTGTTGATTTCCTACAGTTCAATTTAATAAATCTAAAACCATGATTATTCCATAGGAATATAATAGTCTTGACATTGAACCAGAAGTTCTCTTTGTCTAGTCAAACTTTAGCAATTATCATAAAAGCCAAGAGTAATAAGTAAACATGTTTTATGGAATAGAATATTTTACATCAAGAATTTCTGTTTTTAAAAGACCCTCCACCTGTTAACTGTATTATCTACTTACTCACTTTTACAAGGAAAGAAACATTTCTATCATTCATTGGATCATTGCCTCCCCCATTTTCTGTGAGTAAATAGAATTTACTGAAGATGTAACTTTGCTGGAATAAATAGCATCTCTGGTTGTGCAATTTTACGAAAAGTGTGTGTGCAAAGGGAATGGAAAGGAAACAAAGGACATATAAAATTGAGATCACTATAACTTTGATAGCATTTCCTTTCTAGCATGAAACATAACAAAAAAATATTAAAGGTAAATTCCAATCGTTTATACTTTATTCAGTCTGGAGACTGTTCTTTATATGACTATATTTCAAATAACATACTTTCTTTCCAATAGTTTACTCCTTTAAAATAATTGGCTTAACTATGTCAAAATAATATGTTTTCTAACGTTTCACTAACTAACTAACGTTTCTCTTTTTCCCAAAATAAAAAAAAAAAGAGAGAGAGAGAAAAGAGAATGGAGGGATAGGGCAAGAGGAGAAAGAGAAAAAAAAAGGGAGGGAGGGAGGGAGGATGGAAAGAAGAAAGGAGAGAGAGAGAGAACAAGAGAGGGAGGGAGGGAGAGAGAGGGATTATGCATCAAGATTACATTTCTATAAATGTAGAAATCTTGTTACAGAGAAGCTCTCATGACCAATAATGCTCTGGATTCTTTAACCTTTTCTCTCTCTCATCTGTTACCAACTGAAAGACTTCTGTCTCTATCTTCAGTCTTTTTTCATCCTGCCAGGCCCTTGCTTGCATATGACTTCTACTGCTCAATACTTAGTACCAGTTTTGTGTTTTGTCGCTCTGCTTTCCCATCAGGTGAGCTAGTTGTCATTGATTATAGAGTATCCCACTGGGAAATGTGCTTCTCCTCACACAGGTTGCTGGCCAATGTGAATATTTCTTCTTTGTCTTGTGTCATGCCAGTTTCTGTTGCCTTTATTAGAGATGGCCACCTGATAAGTGTGGTAATTTGTCAGCAAGAAATTTACCAGAATCCGGCCATCGTCATGACCACGATTTGTGTGATTCTCCATGCATAGAGAAAGATGACACTGATAGAAGCTACACTAATTTTCATAATTATCATCATCATTTGGCTTTGAAGTAACAATGAAAGTGCTGTGATACCGGTCTGAGCACACCTCACGTTTGGACATTTTGCAGTGTGCAAAGTTTATTGTACTATTTTGTAATTCCGGAAAGGTAGTATATGTCAAAGTGCCTGCTATCCTACAGAGAAATTATTTCAAAATAGAGGAGGTTTGGGGGAATGGCTGGGTGGCTTAGTCAGTTAAGCACCTGCTTCTGGCTCAGGTCATAAATCCAGGGTCCTGGGATAAGAGTCTGGAACTGGGCTCCTTGCTCAGCAGGGAACCTGCTTCTCACTCTGCCTGAAGCTCCCCCTGCTTGTGTGTTCTCTCTCCCTGACAAATGAATAAATACAACTTTTTTTTAAAAGGTGTGTGGGGCGGGGGGCGGTGGTTTGCGCTTTTCCATTTTCCTGTGGCTTGTTATATTCCGTAGGGGGAAATCAGCTATTTACAAATGAATTGCAGTAATTCCAAATTATCAGGTTATTATATGCCTTAAAGAAATAATCACATAGGAAAAATGGGAAACACAGAAAGCTCAGAAGATAATGCATTAAAGCATGGATTAATATAATACAAAAAAGAGTAAAGCCATTTTTATCAAATAGGCAGAATTTGTTGCAGTGTGATCAGAATTTTTTTTTTTCTCCCAATACAGTATATTGGGATGGCCAGGAAGATCCTGTAGCTGTTCGGTTACTTTAAGTTTCTTTAAAAAAAAAAAAAAAAATCGGTGCTGTTATTTCAGCATCCTCACATCCAATTTCAAGTTCTTTAGGCCCTTAGTCTCTGTTGACGCTTTGGATTGGAGACCTGTATTTGGTCTTTTCTGGCACTTTTCTACCTGCCCCTTTCATTTCATCAACCTTGCTCTGTAGTAAGAGCTTCCAGGGCAACAGATTAGAGATTGAGTCATTTAAGAAATGACCGGTGCCATCATGATCTGCCATCAGAACCACTCTCCGATGGTAGGTGTGAAATGCTGTCTCTGTCTCTGTTACAATCACAGATATAATTGATTCGCGGATACCACGGTTGTGTCTGTTTCTATCCTCCAAATAGTGCACGTGCAGCTGTTTTACTTCCAAGTTTTCTTCACCAAAGCAGATATCTGCTGGCCAAATCTTTTCAAAATGCCTTTCCATTTATAAATCCCAGTGGAGTCCACACAAGGCTCGAAAGTAGCATCATGAATCCTTGCCAACCCAAAGGATAGAAGGGGAAGTTAACTGATTCCTGCCCTTTCCCTTTGCCCTGAAATCACTAGCAATTCTAACTAGCTTCTCACCTTAAGACCTTTTTGATTTAAAAAGCAAAAACAGGCGCAATGCTCTTAGGCTTCTCTAGTTTCCCTCCCACAGGAACACAGGTGAGGTTAGTCTCTGCTTCTGAGACTCATCCCTGTTTTCACTGTAGGATTTCCCTTGACCTTCCTTTAGCTTGAAGTTGAACGTTCCCTTGCCTCCATGGGAGGAGAAGAGTAATAGTACGCCTCTGTTTGCTGAGAGGAATCTCTTCCAAGAATCTACCCAATTTATTTTTAGAGTCTTCCCCTACAGAGACCATTCCGGGGATAGTTGTTACTCTGATTTTGCTGTTTGGGTCTAAGTCTTGCTCAGACTGCCTAACTTTTTGATAGGTAAAGCACTTACTACACATTTCTCCAGGTTTTCTAAAACTTAAAAATACAAAAAGTTCTCTTCTGGGGTACCTGGGTAGCTCAGTCATTAAGCCTCTGCCTTCAGCTCAGGTCAGGATCATAGGGTCCTGGAACTGAGTTCTGCATCGGGCTCCTTGCTCAGCAGGAAACCTGCTTCTCTCTCTTCTACTCCCCCTGCTTGTGTTCCTCTCTTGCTCGCTCTCTCTCTCTCTCTCTCTCTCTGTGTCAAATAAATAAAAAAATAAATCTTTTTAAAAAATCAAAAAATATTTGTATACCAGTATCAATTTTATTTATGTTTGAAAGACAAGAACCAGCTCAGTTTAGAATTCCTCTGTATGGAGCTTTATAATGCTGTTTTAAAGTTGATTTAACACTCTTCTTTTTCTATAAGAGCATCAATATGGGAGTTTAAAATTTAGCTTTAACTAAAAATAAATGAATGACTCCTAAACATTCTTTGAGGTAAGTTTCTACAAAAGGCTCAGAAAATTTTATTTCATGTCCTTAATAAGAATCCATTAGGTACTTAAGATAAAAAGCTATTTTTATATCTATGAATCAATCTATTTCTGACAAATACATTTAACATGAATCTGGTGTTCACTCAGTAAGAGAAATATTTTCTTCATATAATGTGTTCGCTATTATTGGAATTTTTAAACTTTTGGATTGTAAAGTAATTTGGCTACCTTGTAGTGGAAGTCATTCATGCATCCTTGTGTATGATAAATGTGTAATCATAATGCCACATTACTACAATATCAAGTTATCAATAGCCCCATGGAAGGATAAAAAAATCCTCTATTCTGAATATTAACAATCACGATTTCCTAGGAAAATGCTATTAAGAAGAAGTAAACATTTGTTTACATACATATTCTAATTAGCCCAAATTCATCTACTTGATTTAAATGATGCTATAGAGAATAATTTCTTTTAAAAACAGCTTGCCTCATATATGAGATTTTAACTGTAATCTTTCCATTTTGATGAGATCTGATGGATTGAAAATATAAGTTTTAAGAATTCAAAAGGAAATTGAACAACAATTTGGAGTCTTATAAAACACCAACTACTTAGTCCATGGGAAATTGTTGTGAAAAACTTATTTAAATTAATCATGTGAGACATTATATGTGAATGAAACTACAAAGGAAAAAGGATACCTGAGTTAACCTTTTTGACTATAATGTACTTTTTAATGTTGGTTTCATGATTCTAACACAAAGCACAAAATATGTTGTTGATATAGTTTATGGAATATGAGGAAATTTTCTTATTCATCCTAATCTACCTTCCTTAATCCATTTTGATACCTAGTTCCTTTAATCTGAGTTGAAACACTACTGAATGATATCACTACTCACTATCACTGAACCATTAATTTATACAACAATTTGGTTTGTTTAATAATTATGATTAAAACAAGTAGAATGAATGAGAAGTATGTTTCTTGAGAGATTCAGGCTACTCATTCAATAGAATAGTCTATTAAACTGAAAGAAATGAAAGTATATTGAATCCATTTTCCTTCAATACATTATTCTAAAAGAATCTGATTCTTTAATACTAAGAAACTAATAATTTTCTTCTCTGTTTTCCAGACTTTCAATTAGAAAAGAAAAATTAGAGGGCTGTCTTTGTGGTTCAATGGGTTAAGCCTCTGCCTTCAGCTCAGGTCATGATCCCAGGATCCAGGGATGGAACCCTGCATCAGGCTCCATGCTCAATGGGGAGCCTGCTTCTCCATCTCCCTCTGTCACCCCTGCTGCTTGTGCTTGTTCTCTCTCTCTCTCTCTGTCAAATAAATAAATAAATAAAATCTTTAAAAAAAAAGAAAAGCAAAACTGGTAACATACTAAAGCACAGTTTTTCATTATTTATCTTTTTAAACTAAAATTAAATCAATAAGAAACTTGTATTTTTTTATAAAATACTATATAAATCTGTTATGATGTTTTCAATTCTGGGTATACTAGATAGCTTTTTTGTTTGCTTTGCATTTTGGCTTTAAAGATGATAAATATATGATAAAAAATGTATATTATGAGCATTTGCTTTTTCCCTAAATATATCTATATATCATCTATATATAAACACTATAATTTAGGAATGTAAATATGCAGGTATGTGTACATATGCACTACATATTATATACCTATACATTAGAAATTTTATAATAGATGTATCTCAAATATTTCTAATAAAGTAGTGGAATTTTCTTGTTTCCTGTTTACAAATATTTACTTTTCCATGAACATTTTTATATTATTAGATGATTGATTAAAACTAATTAGACAACAATTTCCAGTAAGATATTCAATATGTTTAAATGTGAGAAGATAAGTTAGTTACTACCTAGGATGAATTGGTGGGAAAATAATGTCATGAAGCAGTAGCAATCAGCAGTTTTATTCCAGAGAGGAGATTAAATTATGTTTTATAAAACATCCTTTATTTCCACATTACTGAGCCTTTCTTTTGAATTTGGCTCATTTTCCTTTATATTTCTCATATTATTTCACCTGTTCGACATTTGTAGAACTGGTAACTGTAGAAGTATGATTGAGCAAAACATATTGAAAGAGACATTTTCAGATAAATAGTTAAAATAAAGTCATTTCTTTTTTTTTTTAATCTTTTTTAATTTTTTTATTTTTTTATGTGACAGAGAGAGAGAGAGAGAGATCACAAGTAGGCAGAGAGGCAGGCACAGAGAGAGGAGGAAGCAGGCTCCCGGCTGAGCAGAGAGCCCGATGCGGGGCTCGATCCCAGGACCCTGAGATCATGACCTGAGCCGAAGGCAGTGGCTTAACCCACTGAGCCACCCAGGCGCCCTCAGATAAATAGTTAAAATAAAGCTGATATTTTGTTCCTTCTCCAGCTTTAAAATATAATTACTTTTATTTGAATTTTAATTAAGAATATTAAGTCCATGCTTTTTTGAATTTTACTTTATACAGTAATATATCTGACAAGTAAAGTATACCAAAATATATGTCAAGAAATAGCTTAGTTCATTTTATTCAGGAAAGCCACAGAATTTCAATTTAAATATAACTAATTAAATCTTAATATAACTGTATCTTAATTTAATATCTTTAATCAAAATCCAATTGAAACTATACTTTGGAAGAATTTTTGTCATGAGTTCCTTTATATAAATATTTGAGACAGCACATCAATATTCCTAAATAACTTACTTCTTTAGGTTAGTAAACATAGATTGGATATAAAATTGAAATATGAACTTTCATTACAATATAAAATTATAAAGCTATTTACTTAGAATTATTGACTAGCAATACATTAAGAATGCATTAGAGAGCATTTAGGAGAGTCATTTTTTAAATAATTGGATTTCAATTCATGAATGCCTATTATTTATGTATTTCAAAATATTATACATCATAAATAAACATGTCATTTAAAGTAATAAATTATTCATACGGATTAAATGGTAACATTGGCAAAGTACAACAACACACTCCTAATAAAGTGAGGTAAATTAGTGAAACTAGACTCTTTACTGTCCAGAAGTAGCCTCTCATGGCATATACATATTTAAATACATTTCTATGAAATTCACTTTCTTTTATTATTGTTTTCTTTTTCTCATTAACATTTTATCCATTATAATTCATGTCTATCCTTTGTTCTCTTGTTTCAGCATATGATATCTCTGAACACTAAAAAAATTAGATGCTTGTAATATTACTTAAAATCATTTTCACTCTTTTCATCAGACCAATTAGTCACTAAAATCTGTCAAACCATTCTTACCAATTTTCCTACATACAGCAATTATTTATTGGTATCTGTTAACATGAAGCCTGAAATACTTAAGCAGAATGTAACTGTATTATTGAAATAACTATGTAACTAGGTATTTGCATTAAGTGCCTGCATATTAAAATAAGTGTACATACAAACTGTTAAAGAGAAAATATTTGGGGTGCCTGGGTGGCTCAGTTATTCGAGCGTCTGCCTTTGACTCAGGTCATGATCCGGGGACCTGGGATCAAGACCAGCATTGGGTTCCCCACTCAGGAGGAGCCTGCTTCGCGCTCTCCCTCTGCCAGCTGTGCTTGCTTACTCTCTCTCTCTCTCTCTCTCTGTCAAATAAATAAATAGCATCTTTAAAAAAGAGAGAAAATGTTCAAGGACCTTAACATAGTATTCCAAGTATCTCAAATATACCATGTAAACTTCTGTTTTGTGATTCTTTCTCATAAACGCAGTATATTCTGAGAGTTTCCTTACACCACTGAGTCTCACTTTCACAACTTTGCTTATGATTTTCCTCTTTGATTAAACCTAGAATCTTTATCCCAGTATCCATCCATCTACATCCTCTACTTATACTTTCATTATAATAAATATTGTTATCCCAGAGGATGGAGGATTCCTGACTACAGCTCTCTTTCTGCAGCTCATTAGATTGGGAATGTGTCTAATGTACCAGAAACAATTTATTTCCTCTATCCACTTTCCAGATGTGATCTCTTCCTATCTTTATTAACATCTCAATCCATTAATTTTTCTTCTTAACTCTTGTATACTCAGTGTTTCTCTTTCTTTTTTTATACTACGTATCTTAAACCATTAATACGGTAAAACCAGTGACTCAAGATAACAATAGTAATAAGAACATTACATAAACTCAAAAAAATAAAAACTTAAAACATGAAAACTTTTTTCATTGCATACCATAAAGTGTCTGTATATCTTTTCACTGTCTGTATCTTTCTAGGCATACGTAGCTACATTCTCTAAAAAAGTAAAATAAAATATGCTATCTGCCCTTATTTCCTTACCCGTCATATGTATATAACCCATTGCAGTCTGGTTCACTACTTCCAACTAAATCTAAACTAATTGTCAAGTTAAAAATGACAACAACAACAAAGGAGAGTTTTCAAGTATTTTTCTCATTGGAACTTTGATCACCATTTGACATTGCTTTAAATTCCATTGTTGAGACCCTTTCTTTCTATTGTATTAATGACACACTACCTTCTCCTGTTTTTTTTTCTTTTTTTTTTAATAACTTGCTTTCTCTTCCTAAGAGCCTATTCTTCTTGCTCCTATATAGCTCCATAATCTTACAAAGCATACCATCAACACCCCAATCATTTAATCATTTTACTCTAAATGTTTTCGGTGAGTGGTCTTTTCTAGATGTCAGTTTCCAATGGCCACTTATGTGGATCTCTTTCTAATTTTTACTTGCCTGTTTGATTACCTTCTTAATTCTTAATTCTAGTCATATTTCCCTATTAATAATTTTTCGAACCACTTTCTCTTTTGTAAAAAGTCTGAATCCACTAACATTGCTTCCAAACCTGTCCCCCTTAAGTATTCTTAATATGACCACCAGAAAGGTAGTCCTTAAAAATAGAAAACTATTACATATCTTCAGCTATAAATATTTTCTATGTCTCTCACATATGAAGGGTTGTAATTTCCTCTAGAAAATTCCCAGGTTTCCCACCACATTTCCTCTACTTAAATTTATGAAGTCATTATTTCCCATCTTTTGCAATATCCTCTTAATTCCTTCCACTTTACTTAGTCTTAACTATTGTCTAAAGTAAATATACAAATCCTTCATATTCAGTGTTCTATAATGTTTTCCAATGACTTTGCAATAAATCTGTTTTTCTTTACATAACATGCAAACCCTTTCCTAATCTGAATTATTTCTATCTTCCCACTCAATTTCTGATGCTTTCCATACTAACTCTTCATAATTGTTATAGAAATATTTATAGGCTACTTGAGTGAATTTGCACATTCTTGAAATGTCCTTTCTTCCCTTTTTACCCTAACAAATACAACCACCCTTTCAAAGTCAGTCCAAAAGGCAGCCTTTCAAGGAGAAGTTTCCACTGGCCTTTCAAGCAAAGGAGTCATTTCTCTACACTCACAAGGCATTGTATTTGTCTCTATTAGAACAATTTCAAATTACATTTATCAAACAGTGATTCTCATGTAGAAATTAAGCGTTAGTGCAAACAGCAAATAACTCTTTGGGAACAGTTTTCAAATTTGAGCCTCTGAGCAAAACACACACACATACATACACACACTCGTATGCACACTCGCACACACAAATACAATTTACCATTAAGCTGTCCTGATGCTCACTTACCAAAATGCTCTATATGGTTTACTTATCTGGGCTCTAATGATCTGAAGTGATAGAGTGGGATTATAATTATCTTTTTCTATGAGCACCTAGCAGTTACTGAAATATAAAGTTTTATCATTGGTTGAAAAACGGATGAATGCATTCATTTCTAGTTCACACAAGTATTATTTTGAATGACTGAAATTCTGATATCATCTGAATGAATAAATACATTAATACATAAATGAGTAAGGGAAAAAATCAATGAAAGAATTTACTTTGATTTCTTTTTATCTGATATCTTGTAGTGCTTATAGTCTGTGATTTAGTACTGACTAATCAGTGTATGCTTATTTAAGTATTGCACATGGGTAAATTTATCTATCTAATTACATTATATTCTTAATGAAGACTCAAATACTGCCTTATATGATATTTCCGCAGTACTTGCAAAAATACTATGCACATAAACACATTGAAAAGCTACTATAAAACCAAATATCTTGTAGATTAATTTTACTTATTTTATGAACTTTTATAAGTAATTTTGTTATAAATGAGTCTGAAAAAAAAATAGTATACTTCCCTGGCTGGGGGAAATTGCCATCACAGCAAAACATAACAAATAAGAACCAGAAGAGAGACCAAGTATAATTGTTTCTTACTATAAAGTTGACCACCTGTTTCCACTTGCTGGGTTCTATACTTTTACTTTATTTTCTTCAGCAAGGTGGAAAATACCAGTATCATTTATTAAATCAGTCAAATAATCTTAATATGTCCTCAATGTATTTGATGCATCATACATGGATGATACTTTAAATAGCACAAGAAAGTTAATCAGATGTCTCAGATTTATAAATGGGGAAATTAGGAAGATAATGAACTGATAAATCTGTAATAGACCTCTTATAAAGACCAAGACGTTTTGATTCTCTTCATTAAGACTTGTATCTCCTTAACAAAAAAAAAAAAAAAAAAAAAAAAAGAGCTATTTCTTAAAGTGAAATCCTCTGGAATTTGATGTGACCTATCTCCAAAATCAGAATTTCAAATGACAATTAAATGGTTATAAAGTAAATGTTATAGAAAAAGATAAGGTAATTTTTCCTTATTAGATACTTTGCAAAAAAAAAATGTTATTACCATTTCTATATTTTCCAAGGTAACATGCACTAAAATCATTAAAAGTTTCATGAAACACTACATTTACTAAAACCATAGTATAAATATACAAAATTAAGTAACTTTTTTATATTAAAATAAATTTTAAAATTCCAGCCTTATTCCACATGTCATACTAAGGTAATTTCAATTATTCACTTTTAATTCTGTTAAAATCAGCTTATTTTCGGGGGGGTGGAGTCAAGATGGCAGAGAAGTAGCAGGTTGAGCAGGGAGCAGGAGATCAGCTAGATAGCTTATCTAAACATTGCAAACACCTACAAATCCAATGGGAAATTGAAAAAAAGAGCAACATTCTAGGAACAGAAAATTGACCACTTTCTGAAAGGTAGGACCTGAGAAGTGAATCCGAAGTGAGGGGAAGATAGACCATGGGGGGAGGGGCCAACTCCCGGCAAGCGGCGGAGCAACGGAGCAAGACATCAGGACTTTATTAAAAGTCTGCTCCACTGAGGGACATCTCTCCAGAGGCTAAACCGGGGTGAAGCCCACGCGGGGTCAGCGTAACCCCAGGTCCCACGGAGTCACAGAAGGACCAGGGGTGTCTGAGTGTCTCAGAGCTCTCAGGTATTAGAGCGCAGAAGCTGGCTACAGTGACAAAGCCGAGGAGTGAGCTCTCAGCTCGGGGTTACCTTAAACTGGTCACAGGCTGGGTGAGCTTGGAGTGCAGCTGGAAGGCCACGGAGAAGGAAGCGACCGAGTGCTTTTCTCCAGGTGCAACCAGAGGCCAGGGAGCAATTGGGTGCTTTTCTCTGAGGGCACACTGAGGAGTGTGACCCCGAGCTCTCGGCTCCTCCGGCCAGAGACTGGGAGGCGGCCATTAGCATTCCCGCCCTCCGGAACTCTACGGAAACCGTTCAGGGAACAAAAGCTCCCGAAAAACCCGAGTGGATTACTTAGCCTGGCTCTTGATAAGGGCAGGGCAATTCCGCCTCGGGTAAAGACACTTGAGAATCACTACAACAGGTCCCTGCCCCAGAAGATCAACAAGAAACCCAGCCAAGACCAGCTTCACTTACCAAGGAGAACAGCGGAATTCCAGAGGAAGAGAAAGCAAAGCAAGGAATTCATGGCTTTCCCGCCATGATTCTTTAATCTTGCAGTTAATTTTTTTTTTTTTTGCTTTTTTCTTCTTCTATTTTTTTTAACTTTTACCCTTTCATCTTTTAACATTTTTTTTCTTTTTTAACTAGTTTATCTTAACAATACCTTACCAAATAATAATAATAATAATAATAATATTTTTTTGAATCTTCATTATTATAGTCATATTTTATCCTCCATTGTATCTAACCATATTTTTTTATATACATATGTTTTCTTTTTAAATATTTTTTGCTTATTTGTTTTCTTTTCTTATTTTTTTGTTTGTTTGTTTGTTTATCCCCTTTCTCCCTCCCACAATTTGGGGTCCTTTCTGATTTGGCTAAAGCACATTTCCCTGGGGTCTTTCCACCTTGTTAACATTTTATTTGCTCCTTTATGTATTCTTATCTGAACAAAATGACAAGGTGGAAAAACTCACCACAAAAAAAAGAACAAGAAGCAGTACCGAAGGCTAGGGACCTAATCTTTATGGGCATTGATAATATGACAGATCTAGAGTTCAGAATGACGATTCTCAAGGTCCTAGCTGGGCTCGAAAAAAGACATGGAAGATATTAGAGAAACCCTCTCCAGAGAGATAAAAGCCTTTCTGGAGAAATAAAGTAACTAAAATCTAACCAAATTGAAATTTAAAAAGCTATTAATGAGGTGCAGTAAAAAATGGAAGCTCTTACCTCTCAGATAAATGAGGCAGAAGAAAGAATTAGTGACATAGGAGACCAAAAGACGGAGAATAAAGAAGCTGAGAAAAAGAGAGACAAACAAATACTAGACCATGAGGAGAGAATTCGAGAGATAAGTGACACCATAAGATGAAACAACATTAGAATAATTGGGATTCCAGAAGAAGAAGAAAGAGAGAGGGGAGCAGAATGTATATTGGAGATAATTATTGGAGAGAATTTCCCTAATATGGCAAAGGGAACAAACATCAAAATCCAGGAGATGCAAAGAATGCCCCTCAAAATCAATAAAAATAGGTCCACACCCCATCACCTGATAGTAAAATTTACAAGTCTTAGCGACAAAGAGAAAATCCTGAAAGCAGCCTGGGAAAAGAAGTCTGTAACATACAAGGGTAAAAACATTATATTGACAGCAGATTTATCCACAGAGACCTGGCAGGCCAGAGAGAACTGGCATGATATATTCAGAGTACTTAATGAGAAAAACATGCAGCCAAGAATACTATATCCAGCTAGGCTATCATTGAAAATAGACGGAGAGTAAAAAGCTTCCAGGACAAACAAAAACTGAAAGAATTTGCAAACACCAAACCAGCTCCACAGCAAATATTGAAAGGGGTCCTCAAAGCAAAGAGGGATGCTAAAAGTAGTAGATCAGAAAGGAACAGAGACAATATACAGTAGCAGTCACTTTATAGGCAATACAATGGCACTAAATTCATATCTCTCAATAGTTACCCTGAATTTTAATGGGCTAAATGCCCAATCAAAAGACACAGGGTATCAGATTGTATAAAAAAACAAAACCCTTTAGACCCAAAGACACTCCCAGATTTAAATTGAGGGCGTGGAAAACAATGTACCATGCTAATGGACATCAAAAGAAGGCTTGGGTGGCAATCCTTATATAATATCAATTAGGTTTTAAGCCAAAGACTATAAGAGATGAGGAAGGACACTATATCATACTCAAATGGTCTGTCCAACAAGAAGACCTAGCAATTTTAAATATCTATGCCCCTAACATGGGAGCAGCCAACTATATAAACCAATTAATAACAAAATCAAAGAAACACATCGACAATAATACAATAATCGTAGGGGACTTTAACACTCCCCTCACTGAAATGGCAGATCATCCAAGCAAAAGATCAACAAGGAAATAAAGTTGAATGAATGAGTGAAACACTGGACCAGACGTACATCACAGATATATTCAGAACATTCCATCCCAAAGCAACAGAATACACATTCTTCTCTAGTGTGCATGGAACATACTCCAGAATAGACCACATTCTGGGTCATAAAGCAGGTCTCAACCAGTATCAAAATATTGGGATCATTCCCTGCATATTTTCAGACCATAATGCTTGAAAGCTAGAACTCAATCACAAGAGGAAATTTGGAAAGAACCCAAACATATAGAGACTAAACACCATCCTTCTAAAAAATGAATGGGTCAACCAGAAAATTAAAGAAGAATTGAAAAAAATCATGGAAACAAATGATAATGAAAACACAATGGTTCAAAATCTGTAGGACACAACAAGGCCGTCCTGAGAGGAAAATATATAGCGGTACAAGCCTTTCTCAAGAAATAAGAAAGGTCTCAAGTACACAACCTAACCCTATACCTAAAGGAGCTAGAGAAAGAACAACAAAGAAAGGCTAAACCCAGAAGGAGAAGATAAATCATAAAGATTAGAGCAAAAATCAATGAAATAGAAAATTAAAAAACAATAGAACAAATCAATGAAACGAGGAGCTGGTTCTTTGAAAGAATTAATAAGATTGACAAACCCCCGGCCAGACTTATCAAAAAGAAAAGAGAAAGGACCCAAATAAATAAAATCATGAATGAAAGAGGAGAGATCAAAACCAACACCAAAGAAATACAAACAATTATAAGAACGTACTATGAGCAACTCTACGCCAACAAATTCGACAATCTGGAAGAAATGGGTACATTTCTAGAAACATATAAACTACCACAACTGAACCAGGAAGAAATAGAAAGCCTGAACAGACCCATAACCAGTAAGGAAATTGAAACAGTCATCAAAAATCTCCAAACAAAAGCCCAGAGCCAGATGGCTTTCCGGGGGAATTCTACCAAACATTTAAAGAAGAATTCATTCCTATTCTCCTGAAACTGTTTCAAAAAATAGAAATGGAAGGAAAACTGCCAAACTCATTTTACGAGGCCAGCATCACCTTGATCCCAAAACCAGACAAGGATCCCACAAAAAAAGAGAATTACAGACCAATATCCTTGTTGAACACAGATGCAAAAATTCTCAACATAATACTAGCCAATAGGATCCAACAGTACATTAAAAGGATTATTCACCACGACCAAGTGGGATTTATTCCAGGGCTACAAGGTTGGTTCAACATCCGCAAATCAATCAATGTGATACAATACATTTATAAAAGAAAGAACGAGAACCATATGATTCTCTCAAGAGATGCTGAAAAAGCATTTGACAAAGTGCAGCATCCCTTCCTGATCAAAACCCTTCAAAGGGTAGGGATAGAGGGCACATACCTCAATATTATCAAAGCCATCTATGAAAAATCCACCGCAAATATCATTCTCAATGGAGAAAAACTGAAAGCTTTTCCGCTAAGGTCAGGAGCACGGCAGGGATTTCCATTATCACCACTGCTATTCAACATAGTACTAAAAGTCCTATCCTCAGCAATCAGACAACAAGAAGAAACTAAAGGCATCCAAATCAGCAAAGAAGAAGTCAAACTATCACTCTTTGCAGATGATATGATACTACACGTGGAAAACCCAAAAGACTCCACTCCAAAACTGCTAGAACTTGTACAGGAATTCAGTAAAGTGTCAGGATATAAAGTCAATACACAGAAATCAGTTGCATTTCTCTACACCAACAACAAGACAGAAGAAAGAGAAATTAAGGAGTCAATCCCATTTACAATTGCACCCAAAACCATAAGATACCTAGGAATAAACCTAACCAAAGAGGCAAAGAATCTATACTCAGAAAACTATAAAGTACTCATGAAAGAAACTGAGGAAGACACAAGGAAATGGAAAAATGTTCCATGCTCCTGGATTAGAAGAACAAATATTGTGAAAATGTCTAAGCTACCTAAAGCAATCTACACATTTAATGCAATCCCTACCAAAATCCCATCCATTTTTTTCAAAGAAATGGAACAAATAATCCTCAAATTTATATGGAACCAGAAAAGATCTCGAAGAGCCAAAGGAATATTGAAAAAGAAAGCCAGTTGGTGGCATCACAATTCTGGACTTCAAGCTCTATTACAAAGCTGTCATCATCAAGACAGTATGGTACTGGCACAAAAACAGACACATAGATCAATGGAACAGAATAGAGAGCCCAGAAATAGACCCTCAACTCTATGGTCAACTAATCTTCGACAAAGCAGGAAAGAATGTCCAAAGGAAAAAAGACAGCCTCTTCAACAAATGGTGCCGGGAAAATTGGACGGCCACGTGCAGAAAAATGAAATTGGACCATTTCCTTACACCACACACGAAAATAGGCTCAAAATGGATGAAGGACCTCAATGTGAGAAAGGAATCCATCAAAATCCTTGAGGAGAACACAGGCAGCAACCTCTTTGACCTCAGTCGCAGCAACTCCTTCCTGGGAACATTGCCAAAGGCAAGGGAAGCAAGGGCAAAAATGAACTACTGGGATTTCATCAAGATCAAAAGCTTTTGCACGGCAAAGGAAACAGTTAACAAAACCAAAAGACAACTGACAGATTGGGAGAAGATATTTGCAAACGACATATCAGATAAAGGGCTAGTATCCAAAATCTATAAAGAGTTTAGCAAACTCAACACCCAAAGAACAAATAATCCAATCAAGAAATGGGCAGAGGAGATGAACAGACATTTCTGCAAAGAAGACATCCAGATGGCCAACAGCACATGAAAAAGTGCTCCACATCACTTGGCATCAGGGAAATACAAATCAAAATCGCAATGAGATATCACCTCACACCAGTCAGAATTGCTAAAATTAACAAGTCAGGAAATGACAGATGCTGGCGAGGAAGTGGAGAAAGGGGAACCCTCCTACACTGCTGGTGGGAATGCAAGCTGGTGCAACCACTCTGGAAAACAGTGTGGAGGTTCCTCAAAAAAATGAAAATAGAACTACCCTATGACCCAGCAATTGCACTACTGGGTATTTACCCTAAAGATACAAACGTAGTGATCCGAAGGGGCACGTGCACCCGAATGTTTATAGCAGCCATGTCCACAATAGCCAAACTATGGAAAGAACCTAGATGTCCATCAACAGATGAATGGATAAAGAAGATGTGGTATATATACACAATGGAATACTATGCAGCCATCAAAAGAAGTGAAATCTTGCCATTTGCAACCACGTGGATGGAACTAGAGGGTATTATGCTTAGTGAAGTGAGTCAGTCGGAGAAAGACAACTATCATATGATCTCCCTGATATGAGGAAGTGAAGATGCAACATGGGGGGTTTGGGGGGGTAGGAAAAGAAAAAATGAAAGAAGATGGGATTTGGAGGGAGACAAACCATAAAAGACTCAATCTCAAAAAACAGACTGAGGGTTGCTGGGGGGAGTGGGGACGGGATAGGGTGGTGGGGATATGGACATTGTGGAGGGTATGTGCTATGATGAGTACTGTGAAATGTGTAAACCTGGTGAGTCACAGACCTGTACCTCTGGGGATAAAAACACATTATATGTTTATTTAAAAATTTAAAAATAAAAATTAAAACACACACACACACACACACAAATCAGCTCATTTTCAGTATTGTTGTATTGATATATTGACACTACATAGCAAAAAGCATAAGAAGCATAGTTTTTTATGTAGGTGTTTTTTATTTCATTAACAGGGTATATCTAAAAGATGATTTAGAATAAGCAAAATTATATGTAGCCAAAAAATCAATTCTTAAATAATCAAATTTGTGTTCTAGAATTTCAGAAAATATATTTCAAAATTATTCACTAGTATTGATTGAAAAATATTTCTGAGTATTGTTTAAGGGAAAAGGAGAATGCATTGGAGAAATGAATGAAATTTAGTGAAAAAAAGAAAAAAGTAAAGACATGTTATAAAAACAATAATGGGGTTACACAGATAGACTACAAATTAAATCAATATTTGCAAAGAAACAGAGCCAGGAAAATTTTACAGTCATCCATGAATATTAGCAAACTATAAATCTGGCACAACAAAGTCTAAAATTTTTTAATGCTTTAGATCAGTGGAAAATTGATGAAAACAACAAAAATTATTTTTTACTTTGTTCAAACCAAAAACATGATGGGTAACAGATTGAATTGCTGCTTAGAAAAATGTTAAAATACTAACTGATTTAGTAATTATAGATACTCCCACTATTTAATTATGTGTTCTACAAAAAAGGGAAAAGGTAGGTAACCTTGTTTGAGTAAATTTTTTAGTAATTTCTCTGGCGATTACAAAGTATCTCTTTATTTTAAAATTGTCTGGGTTGGGTTAACTTTAGCTTAATTTCAATGGTATACACAAATTGCTTCATTTTTTACTCCTCTTCTCCTTTGTACTATTATACCATACAAATTACATATTTATGTAGAAGTCCATCAAGACAATATTATAATATTTCCTTATACCATTATTTTTCTTATTAAATAGGAGAAGAATTACATTACACTTATTCTGTATTTCATCTTGTATATGTAATTCAATTTACTGGTATAATTTTTATTTATATGGATACAAGTTACTGTCTAATATTTTTTCATCCTGAAAACCTCCCCCAAGATCAGGAACAGGGATGTCCACTCTCACTACCTTTATTCAACATAGTACTGGAAGTCCTAGCCAAAGCCATTGTTTCCTTGTTGATTTTCTGTTTGGATGTTCTGTTCATTGATGTAAGCAGAGTGTTAAAGTCCCCTAAAATTATTATATTACTATCAATTACTTCCTTTATGCTTGTTATTAGCTGCTTTATGTATTTGGTTAGCCCCATGTTAGATGCATGTATTTATAATTGTTATATCTTCTTGTTGTATTGTTTCCTTTATGATTATGTTGTGTCTTTCTTTGCCTCTTGCTACAGTCTGTTTTAAAGTCTATTTTGTCCAATATAGGTACTGTTCCCCTGGCTTTCCTTTCACTTCTATTTGCATCATAAATGCTTTTCCATTCCTTCCTTTTCAATCTGCATGTGTCTTTAGATCTGAAATGTGTCTCTTGTAGGCATCACTTAGATGGATTTTGCTTTGTTTTTGTTTTTGCTTTTTTTAAAGTGTATTTATTTATTTGAGAGAGAGAGAGATAGTGATACCACAAACAGTAGGGAGAGGGAGAAGTCCTCCCTCTGCAGGGAGCCTGACATGGGGCTTGATCCCAGTACCCTGGGATCATGACCTGAGCCAAAGCCTTAATGACTGAGTCATCCAAGCACCCCTGGATCTTGCTTATTTAACCACGCCATCACTTGAAATATTTAGTCCATTTACAGTCAAAGTAATTATTGATAGGTATGTACTTTTTTTTTCCCTGTGATGGTTAGTTAAAGTGAACAAGTTTCATGAAGCTGTTATATGTTTTTAAAAAAAAATTATTTACTTATTTTAGAGAGAGAAAGAGAGTGAGTGAGTGGGGGGGGGAAGAGGCAGAGGGAGAAAGAGAATCTCAAGCAAACACACCACTGAACACAGAGACTGAAGGGAGACTTGATCTCACAACGCTTAGATCATGACCTGAGCAGAAACCAAGATTTAGATCCTTAACAGACTGAGCCACCCAAGTGCACCTAAATAAAAAACTTCTGGGAGCACCTGGGTGGCTCAGTCCTTAAGTGTCTACCTTAGGCTCAGGTCATGATCCCAACATTTTGTGATCAAGCCCCATATCTGGCTCCCAGCTCAGTGGGGAGCCTGTTTCTCCTTCTTCAGCTCCCTTGTGCTTGTGTTCCCTCTCTCACTATCTCTTTCTGCCATAAAAAGAGGAAAGAGAAGAAAGAAAGAAAGAAAGAAAGAAAGAAAGAAAGAAAGAAAGAAAGAAAGAAAGAAAGGAAGAAAGGAAGAAAGAGCAAGCTAGCTTCTAAAAAAAAATAAGCTTCTGCATGGCAAATGAAACAAAAAATGAAAAAGCAACATGCAGAATGGGAGTAATAATTTGCAAACCATATATCTATCTGATAAGGGATTAATATCCAAACTATATAATGAACCGCTAAAACTCAAAAGCCAAGAAACAAATAAACCTTTCTTAAAAATGAGCAAATTAAGTGAATAGACATTTTTTCAAAGTTAAGACATACAACAGCTACATGAAAAGCTGCTCAACTTAACTGTCACAGAAAAAAAAAAGTTAGCACATCTATTTGGGATATTGTGGCTTCAAGAGAGAAGCACATATAGGAACATAGGGAAAGATACATAATCTATCTTTGTCTATATATTTTTCTATAAATATAACTCATCTATCATTGTCTAATTATTTAAAGTCCCTGTAACATTCAACCTTCTTTGAACCATGGTTCTTTTTTTTTTTTTTTTAAAGATTTTTTATGTATTTATTTGATGGAGAGAAATCACAAGTAGGCAGAGAGGCAAGCAGAGAGAGAGGAGGAAGCAGGCTCCCTGCCAAGCAGAAAGCCCGATAAGGGGCTCGATCCCAGGACCCTGGGATCATGACCCGAGCCGAAGGCAGAGGCTTTAACCCACTGAGCCACCCAGGTGCCCCTGAACCATGGTTCTTACAAAGTATGGATCAACCACAGTTCATAGTGTTCTCTTGATGTAATTTCTTAAAATCATTTTCAATGGCTTCAGTATTTATCTTAATCATTTTTAAACTAGTAACCATTAGTTTCATTGCCCTCGATCTCCATTCTGTATTGGCCTCTCAATATTGTTATTTCATACTAAACCATTTTATATGAAGGCATTTTCCATTTTGGCCAAACATGAAATCAGTATGGTGGAATAATAATACTAAATTTGGACCCTATAGTTCTTATCTAAAAAAATAAAAATAAAAATAACTGCTGAATTTCTTCAGCTTCCTAATTTCCAAAATCAATGAAATTGTACTTTAAATACTCCATCTATTATACCCTTAACACATTGTACACTATCATTTAGTTAAATATATCTATCCCAACAAAGCATTCACCTCCTCTTGATTAGAAAATAAGTCTTAATTATCATGTATCCTTAGTACTTGAAACACTGATATGTAGCAAATGCTAAGTTAATAAGTATTTTTATATTGTTAGATTTCTTCATTCTCTGCACATATCATGTATGTCTTGGCCGTTCTCCAGGTGCTGCTTTTAAATAGTTTTTTTTTTTAAGGCTCTTTTTAAAGATGTCTGACTGAAGTGTTTATAGAAGTTTCCATATTCAAGGGAAATATTATTTTGTACTGAATCCAGCTATGAAAAATATGAGATTTTTTTTTGCACCAACATCTGTGAGTGTCAGAACATTGACCTTTTAATATGTGGTGGTTCTTTTTTATTATTAACATCTACAATTAAATTATCAGTTAAAAGTAAATTCAGTTTTGGATGAATCAACAACTTAATGAAATATTAAAATGTCATAATCCATCAAGATATTTTTTCCATGTGCAATATGATGTACTTGAGAAACCACAATTTGTTTTCTGCATATAGTAGGTGAGGAATTTATTTGGTTTTAATTGTCCATTGCCATACAAACTTTATATCACACACCCAATTACCTCAGTTTCCAAGTGGGGTTAAAACTGAATGCTAATAATGAAATGTGAATTTAACAGGATGGTAAACTACTTTTTGCTTCTCTCCTTTTTTCTTTTCTTGATTACATAAATATATACATACATGGAGGGAATCAAATATTTCAGATGTAGCAGTCTTCGATTTCTGACCAGGGAATCTTTAGAGAACATTATTGGGTTCCCTGGTTGTTGTACATTGCAGTAGTAATGCCATTTTTCATAAGTTATGACTGAATCAAAAGGAAGAGAAAAAAATGAGAAAACTGAGGGACTTTGAATTCTATATTAAACAGTAATAATCATTACAGAAAATTCTAAAATAAGTTCATCTACATTGCACAATATTTATGAAATAATTTTTAAATGGGACGAGAAAACTATTTGTCTAAACAAGGAGTTTTTATATACACCCTAAACCAGGGACTATCAATATTTAATTGTATTTAAGTTCTATTAATACACTTAGAACATATTACTTTTTTTCTAAATCCATAGAAAAGATTTAACAAATATGGAGCAGGAATACTATTTTTTTCTTGTCATATCAATTTATCCCCTTAAATAATTTCATGATATATATATATTGTATTAAAGTGATATATCACATGGATCCTACCCTAGATGTCATTTTAAGTTTATTGAATAAGAAATTTTTATTTAAAAGAAATAGAAGATAGTATAAAATGTGACAACAATCCTAACTTTGTGGTATATATCCTGAGTTCTTGTTATATCTAAACCAGGCCAAGTTATAGAATAGATGAAGAGTTAAAATATTTCTGGAACTTCCTCCACTTTGTCATTTAACATTCTGTGAGAAGATACATATTAAGCCATACTGTTTCTATGTTTCAATTGAGTATCAGTTTCAAATAACTTGGTGTTCCTGGGAATCTGAGCAAGCCCTTATCCTACGAAACCATGAATTCCTTGAATCCTCCTAATTTTGTTTTTTTTTTACAACCCTGGGCTTACCTTCCAATTTAAATCCATTCATCAACTTGCTAAATTCTACATTCAGAAACCCTACTAAGGGCATATTATTTTTCTTCACTTGTGAAATATAATTATTTATTTTTACCATTGGAGATCATAAAAAATAATCATTCAGATGCGGTAACCATTAGTTTCTGTCCAGAGAATCATCAATGGACATTATCAGATAGCCTTTTTAATGTGTAACATGAAATGGATCCATAGTTCTAGTCAAGTTGCTCTGGTAAATCCCATAAGAACATGTTTACACCTGCAAAAACAAATCACTTTGCTAGCAAAGCTCAGTCAACTGCTGAGAA
The DNA here is from genome assembly GCF_002288905.1 of Enhydra lutris kenyoni. Lineage (NCBI taxonomy): Eukaryota > Metazoa > Chordata > Mammalia > Carnivora > Mustelidae > Enhydra > Enhydra lutris. The sequence continues at coordinate 56,384,520 of NW_019154089.1, read as the reverse complement.
TGCATATGTTTAAAATTAGAAATATCATGGGTTGCTAAGGATAATCATTCAAAATGAATGTTCAGCCACATGATATGGTTACAGGTTACTTTACAGTTATTGTTATTATTAAACCAAAATGTAGAGAATTTGCTCTCCCCCAACTGTCAAAATATAAACCTTGATTAGAATCACATTTGAAGAAACACAAATATAATGATCCCAATGTTTCACTCTGGTATCTTCCTCTCTTCTTTAATTTCCCAGTTTTCTAAAACAACCTCTTCTCAATGCAATCTGTAATTTATAAAAACAAATTGACATTGTTAAGTAGCCATAACTAATTGAAAACAACTAAGTAGAGGAGTCTTGAACAGAGAGTGCCAATGATCCAATGGCCATATTGGTAACTTCTGATAGCTAGAAAAAACATGAGTAAGCCATTTTTATGTCTTATTTGTACTTTGTGGAAAAAAAAATACTCAAGGATGCCTGTGGTTTCACGAATCTGTTAATCACGATGGATTAATTTGTAGGTATATCATGTGGTAGATTTTAAAATCTAGACTACAAGAAGATTTATTTAAAATTAAAATATATAGAGTTTATGCATTAATATGAACTTGTCATGCTTCCATTATATTTATGTTTCACTATACCTCGGATTTGGGTGTTGACAGAAACTTAAAGAAACAGTGAATATGCTATCTGACAGTCGGAATAAAGCCATGTAATTTTCTACACAGGATAGACCCATGATTACCTTCAAGCTTATTAAAGTTATTTATTGTGTTTTCCAAGCCAGAGTGCCCAAATCACAGTTTACTTAGCACTAAAATTCATCATCTCTTAAGTAATTAACAGTTTTATTTCACTTTATCTCTCTCTTTTCCCTGTACATACTTATTATGGTTGTCAATTATCTTAACTGTGTGATTTTAATACAGGTAGCTCTACTCTTAGCAAATTGCTCAGAAGCTGCTAATAGCTCTCCAGAGAGCACTTGTCTCACCCTGTATCTCCCACCTTATCAAAAGGTCACATTAATTATATCACCCTCACCGAGAGGAAATCAACATGTCAGTCAGAGGGCCTCACAATTGTGCTTCAGGTAGAACATGAAGAGTGAATTGTTATATTTAGTGCCCAAAGTAGCCCATTTACATTTAGCTCTTACAAATGCAATTAACACAAATGAAACAAGGTCACACACGCGTTGGTTTACTTTCTGGACAAATGCTAGTTTGATATTATTTTATGTTTATAGTTGTGTGTAAAATATCAACTATGAGTTTAAAATAGCCTTAAGGAGTTCTTGTAAAATGGTTTCAAAAGATGGACACCCGGGTGGTTCAGTCATTAAGTGTCTGCCTTGGGCTCAGGTCTTAATCCCAGATTCCTGGGATGAAGCCCCACATTGGGTTACCCACTCAGCAGGAAGCCTGTTTCTCTCTCTTCCTCTCCCCGCTTGTGTTCTCTCTCTTGCTGTGTCTATTTCTGTCAAATAAATTAAAAAATAAAAAATGGTTTCAAAAGAATAAGGGTTACATTGTACAAGTAGAGATCCTTCACTTATCATTTGAGTCTCAAGATGATTATTTACATAAATTGATCTCTGATTAATCTTCCCTCACTTTCACATGCACTACATTCTTGGGATCACAGCCTAGGATCTAATTCTAAAAAGAGCCGGGACGGTGGCAAAGAAAATCTCCAGGAATGTGAATGTCTAATTGTTATTAATACATTTTACCTGAGTAACTAAAGAGTTTCTATGTATTTTCTCAAATAAATTCAGTGTACCGCTGTGCCAGTTTTCCTGTTCAATATTCTTCCACCATTAATAAATTATTTTCCATGCAAGCAACAATTACACACTGGTTCATTTGGAAGAACAAGTGTTTTGATGGCTTATTGATGACTTAAATTGAGAAAAAAAATACTACTTTTTATAATTATTTTGCATTATTTTGCCCAAATGATGGACTATGTATGAGTCATGTTTCTGATAGGAAACATGTGGCATACATACTTTATGACAATTTACATATATTTTTAATAGAGAACCTTTTATACAATTAGGAGTAGGCGAGGACAATAAAATACAACATTCTTCAAAAAAAGAAAAAGAAAAAATGATTCAGAGGTAGTCACAACTTATAGAGGGACTATGGATTAACTAAAATAATTACATATTTGGGAGAGAGACAAGTCAGAAATCATGAGCTTTAAGCAAGAATAAAATTTCATATCAGGCACAAAGACTTGGAGAAACTTGTTAAGTTACTAAATATCTCCAAGGCTAATAGTTCCCACCTATTAATTAGTATCTAACAAGGTGAAAGCATGTTGAGGACTGTGATGTGAGAAGATGAAAATGACAGTCCTGAATTTAAAACATGTAGTTTTGTGTATATATCACATACACATGTGCACACACACATAAAATTCTTCTTTTTTAAAAATCCTAAGCTTACTTTTCTTTCCAAACACTCTTATAGCACTATCTTCTTCCACTATCCACTGTAAATTTAAAAATCATAATTATTATTTATCCAAAAATCTAATAATTGCAGGGCATAGCTACTCTAATTTTCACTTCCCTTGTAATGACCACTTAATTATATCTTAGATTACATTATTTACAATTAGTTTTTAATGTTTTAGAGAATCCTCTTTACATGATATTAAACCCAATTTTAATGGGATTTTGTTCATGGTAACATATTGTAATAATATCTTCATTAATACAGCTAGCCATTGAACCTAAAGTACATTTTTCTGCCATAACTACATGGATCTCAGTGCTGCCCTCTCATTACTCAAATATAATCTAGTCATAAGACAAAGCTCAATGAAGAAGAGGGATCTCCATTTCTAACTTTTCTGGGTTTGAGGAGAAAATTATAGCCTTTTAGATTTCTATAAATACTTATTGTACTTGATTAAAATTTAGATATTTTATTTTCGATTAGACATGAAAAATCATGTCCAAAATCAATGTTCCCTTTTTTATGCCTTTCTTAATTATTATCTTTATTATTAAATTTTTCTTGATACCTTATTATCAGATAAATATTTTCTATTAACTGGTAACTCATAAATGGTTTAGAATAAAACTTACAATGTACAAAAGGTGTTTAGCTGATATCAAGTAGTGATTATATGATGCTTTCAGTACTGATATTATTGATCATGATTTCTATACTATGTACAATCTAAAATTGGGAAAATATTATAGCTTATTTTGGAACTCTAAAGTATAAGTCTCTGTCTAAAAAAGTAAATGCTACACACTTGAAAAACAGACAGGAATTAGTTACTTATTAAGTAAATAATTTTTATGACTGGAGTTGAAATAATTTAGTAAAAATTAAAATCAATAGGAGGGATAAGCTAGAGAAAATTACTTTTTTTCAAACATCAAAGGTTTATTTTCAGCCAAATCTATGCACATATTTGTAACTACATTATAAAATACATAATTGGAAACAAAGAAAAATAGACTAAGACTTAATAGGTTTTAGATAAATTATCAATGATTTAACCCATTTAAGTTTTCTAAACTTCCCATCCTGGACATAGTTATTTTATAACTATGGTATTTGATGGAATGAAAATATTCACACATATCCCTCAATTCTCTAAAATTTTTAGACATTTTGGGGCACCCAGGTGACTCAGTCAGCTAAGCGTCTGACTCTTGACTTTGCTCGGTCATGATCTCAGGGTCTTGAGATTAAACACCACAACAAGCTCCATGCTCAGGAGAGACTCTGCTTGAGATTCTCTCTCTCTCTCCCTCTATCCCTCCCCAATAGATAAATAAACCTACAATTTTAGACATGTTAGCATACTAAAGAAGACCAAGAATGATTTTCATTAAATATGGTCTGTGTTCACCAGTGAAAAATCTTATTTTCTAATTTTTCCTCCTTAACCAGAGCACCATAATTTTTCTCTCAGTTTATTGTCTTCTTGTTTCCCTGTTTTTGTATTCTTCACTTTTCTAGAATTGTTTTCTAAATTGAAATTACTGATTACATTTGCATTTAGAAGTTGATGGACTATTAGAGCATCAGTCAGATGACAAATGTTTATAAATGGAACTGGATGATTCCAAAGTCAAAGAAATCACATGTTTAATTTGATTTGCAGAATGAAACTGTAGAAATCTTTAACCAGGGCAACAACAAAGTGATAGAGTACAAGTCATGTTCCTGGAGAAGTAATTCATCGAACACAGATGGTGGTAGTTTGGGCAGCTGTGAGGGAAGAGGAAGGAGTTGAGGAGGAGAGAAGGTATATCTAGCCAGAACTTTCCACATAACAGTAACTATAAGAAATTTAAATGGATCATTTAACTTCATCTTTATACTAATCATATGATGGCAGCACAGCAAATGAGTTAAGAAGTTGGCCTTTGAAAACTACTGTCTTATTTTATTCCTGACTTCATTATTTGGTGTGTAATGTGGAGCCATTTAGTTGACCCCGCTGCAGGTGTTTCCTCACGCAGCTAGTGAGTACAGTGATTCAAGTCCATTATTCTTCCTCTGAAATTCCAAAATCTAAATAAGCTTATAAACCAAAATCCTTTTCACAACTCATTCAGTAGCTAAAAGGGACCCAACATAAACTTCTTTTTTTTTTTTTACTTTCTTATTATAACCTTTTTTTATTTTATTTTTATTTTTGTTTTGTTTTGTTTTAAATGTTGCTTTAAGGGCTTTTTTTTAAATTAATTTTTTTTTTTTTTATAAACGTATAATGTATTTTTATCCCCAGGGGTACAGGTCTGTGAATTGCCAGGTTTATACACTTCACAGCATTCACCATAGCACATACCCTCCCCAATGTCCATAAACCCAGCCCCCTCTCCCGCCCCCCCACCCCCCAGCAACCCTCAGTTTGTTTTGTGAGATTAAGAGTCACTTATGGTTTCTCTCCTTCCCAATCCCATCTTGTTTCATTTATTCTTTTCCTACCCCCCAAGCCCCCCACGTTGCATCTCCACTTCTTCATATCAGGGAGATCATATGATAGTTTTCTTTCTCCAATTGACATATTTCGCTAAGCATAATACCTTCTAGTTCCATCCACATCGTCGCAAATGGCAAGATTTCATTTCTTTTGATGGCTGCGTAGTATTCCATTGTGTATATATACCATAGCTTCTTTATCCATTCATTTGTTGATGGACATCTAGGTTCTTTCCATAGTTTGGCTATTGTGGATATTGCTGCTAAAAACATTCGGGTGCACGTGCCCCTTCAGATCACTACATTTGTATCTTTAAGGTAAATACCCAGTAGTGCAACTGCTGGGTCATAGGGTAGCTCTATTTTCAACTTTTTGAGAAACCTACATGCTGTTTTCCAGAGTGGTTGCACCAGCTTGCATTCCCACCAGCAGTGTAGGAGGGTTCCCCTTTCTCCACAACCTCGCTAGCATCTGTCATTTCCTGACTTGTTAATTTTAGCCATTCTGACTGGTGTGAGGTAGTATCTCATTATGGTTTTGATTTGTATTTCTTTGATGCTGAGTGATATGGAGCACTTTTTCATGTGCTGTTGGCCATCTGGATGTCTTCTTTGCAGAAATGTCTGTTCATGTCTTCTGCCCATTTCTTGATTGGATTATTTGTTCTTTGGGTGTTGAGTTTGCTAAGCTCTTTATAGATTTTGGACACTAGCCCTTTATCTGATATGTCGTTTGCAAATATCTTCTCCCAATCTGTCAGTTGTCTTTTGGTTTTGTTAACTGTTTCCTTTTGCACGGCAAAGGAAACAGTTAACAAAACCAAAAGACAACTGA
>NW_019154089.1:56225622-56378624 GCF_002288905.1 Enhydra lutris kenyoni | reverse complement strand
GTGTGTGGTGTAAGGAAATGGTCCAATTTCATTTTTCTGCACGTGGCCGTCCAATTTTCCCGGCACCATTTGTTGAAGAGGCTGTCTTTTTTCCTTTGGACATTCTTTCCTGCTTTGTCGAAGATTAGTTGACCATAGAGTTGAGGGTCTATTTCTGGGCTCTCTATTCTGTTTCATTGATCTCTGTGTCTGTTTTTGTGCCAGTACCATACTGTCTTGATGATGACAGCTTTGTAATAGAGCTTGAAGTCCAGAATTGTGATGCCACCAACTGTGGCTTTCTTTTTCAACATTCCTTTGGCTCTTCGAGGTCTTTTCTGGTTCCATATAAATTTGAGGATTATTTGTTCCATTTCTTTGAAAAAAATGGATGGGATTTTGGTAGGGATTGCATTAAATGTGTAGATTGCTTTAGGTAGCCTAGACATTTTCACACTATTTGTTCTTCTAATCCAGGAGCATGGAACATTTTTCCATTTCCTTGTGTCTTCCTCAGTTTCTTTCATGAGTACTTTATAGTTTTCTGAGTATAGATTCTTTGCTTCTTTGGTTAGATTTATTCCTAGGTATCTTATGGTTTTGGGTGCAATTGTAAATGGGATTGACTCCTTAATTTCTCTTTCTTCTGTCTTGTTGTTGGTGTAGAGAAATGCAACTGATTTCTGTGTATTGACTTTATATCCTGACACTTTACTGAATTCCTGTACAAGTTCTAGCAGTTTTGGAGTGGAGTCTTTTGGGTTTTCCACGTGTAGTATCATATCATCTGCAAAGAGTGATAGTTTGACTTCTTCTTTGCCTATTTGGATGCCTTTAGTTTCTTTTTGTTGTCTGATTGCTGAGACTAGGACTTCTAATGCTATGTTGAATAGCAGTGGTGATAATGGACACCCTGCCGTGCTCCTGACCTTAGTGGAAAAGCTCTCAGTTTTTCTCCATTGAGAATGATATTTGCAGTGGGTTTTTCATGGATGGCTTTGATAATATTGAGGTATGTGCCCTCTATCCCTACACTTTGAAGGGTTTTGATCAGGAAGGGATGCTGTACTTTGTCAAATGCTTTTTCAGCATCTCTTGAGAGAATCATATGGTTCTCGTTCTTTCTTTTATTAATGTATTGTATCACATTAATTGATTTGCGGATGTTGAACCAACCTTGCAGCCTTGGAATAAATCCCACTTGGTCGTGGTGAATAATCCTTTTAATGTACTGTTGGATCCTATTGTCTAGTATTTTGGTGAGAATTTTTGCATCTGTGTTCAACAAGGATATTGGTCTGTAATTCTCTTTTTTTGATGGGATCCTTGTCTGGTTTGGGGATCAAGGTGACGCTGGCTTCATAAAATGAGTTTGGCAGTTTTCCTTCCATTTCTATTTTTTGGAACAGTTTCAGGAGAATAGGTATTAATTCTTCTTTAAATGTTTGATAGAATTCCCCTGGGAAGCCGTCTGGCTCTGGGCTTGTGTTTGTTTGGAGATTTTTGATGACTGTTTCAATCTCCTTCCTGGTTATAAGTCTTTTCAGGTTTTCTATTTCTTTCTGGTTCAGTTCTGGTAGTTTATATGTCTCCAGGAATGCATCCATTTCTTCCAGATTGTCAAATGTGTTTGCATTGAGTTGCTCATAGTTTGTTCTTATAATTGTTTGTTTTTCTTTGGTGTTGGTTGTGATATCTCTTCTTCCATTCATGATTTAATTTATTTGGGTTCTTTATCTTTTCTTTTTGATAAGTCTGGCCATGGGTTTGTCAATCTTATTAATTCTTTCTAAGAACCAGCTCCCAGTTTTGTTGATTTGTCCTATTTTTTTTGTTTGTTTGTTTCTATTTCATTGATTTCTGCTCTGATCTTTATGATTTCTCTTCTGCTGGGTTTAGGCTTTCTTTGTTGTTCTTTCTCTAGCTCCTTTAAGTGTAGGGTTAGATTGTGTATTTGAGACCTTTCTTGTTTCTTGAGAAAGGCTTGTACTGCTATATATTTTCCTCACAGGTCTGCCTTTGTTGTGTCCCACAGATTTTGAACAGTTGCATTTTCATTATCATTTGTTTCCATGAATTTTTTCAATTCTTCTTTAATTTCCTGGTTGACCCATTCATTCTTTAGAAGGATGCTGTTTAGTCTCCATGTATTTGATTGATTGATTGATTGATTTGTCAGACAGAGATCACAAGCAGGCAGAGAGAGAGAGAGAGAGGGAAGCAGGCTCCCCGCTGAGCAGAGAGCCCGATGCAGGACTCGATCCCAGGACCCTGAGATCATGACCTGAGCCGAAGGCAGTGGCCTAACCCACTGAGCCACCCAGGCACCTCTAAAATAATTGTTTTGTTATTAAAGTAACAGAGTAGAAAATTTAAAATTTTTATTATAGACACATTTTCTGTAATCCACCTTAGAACAATCTAGAAGTTTTCATTTTTAAATTACCTTGAGTCTAAAATAGAACATAGCTAATTTTAAAAACAATGAACAAAAAAATAACAAAACAAAAACAAAAAAAGAGGATTCATATCAATAGAATTAAAAGCCAGAATGATCGAACATCTAGGATGTCTAAGGAAGTCCTAATTTACACTCAGTGTCAAGATTATAGTGTCCCCATATACATACGCACACACACACACACACACACACACACACACAGTAATAAAAACTCATTTGGACAATCTGTTACATGGCCACTCTAGTTATATCACAATATTATTTTAATTTTTTAGGTAATATGAAAAATATTTATGTGACTTAGAGTATTTTCAGGCTAAGGTAGTTATTGAAGTAAAAAATTGGATTTTTTCATCGAAGGAAGTTGGAAGGTAAGTTGTTCTAGAATAGATTTAAATTCAGATTCAACATGTATGAGTATATAACTCAGGGTAAAATATACACAAAGATATATGTGTATATTTTACTTTGTTCTGTTAATATCCATTTCTTGAACCATAATTCTGTAGCCTTCTGAGGCATGCATTAAATTGTGATGAATGCCAAAGTTTGTGAGCCACTGACTGTTAATTTCATAAAAAGATAAATTGTAATGAAAAATTTAAATGTCTGCAGTAAAATTTCTGAGGATACAGTAGAATTGGCATGTATTTTTAGTGAACATAAAATAATACTGTGTTTGTTCTGCATCTTATATTAAAATACTTACAGATTTAGGAGCACCTGGGTGGCTAGGTGGGTTAAAGCCTCTGCCTTCAGCCCAGGTCATGATCTCGGGGATGTGGGATCAAGTCCCACATCAGGCTCTCTGCTCTGTGGGGAGCCTGCTTCCTCCTCTCTCTCTCTGCCTGTCTCTCTGCCTACTTGTGATCTGTCTGTCAAATAAATAAATAAAATCTTTAAAAAAAATACAGATTTAAAAGATTATACCATTTATAAAATAATCATATGCTTCAACACCACTATATATTTAAAAGATAAAACTTACCTTTTATACATCCAAATAAATAAATAAATAAATAAATAACAAAAAACTAGCATCCCTCTTATAGAAAGAAATATTTGTCTGTACTTTCTGCTCTTATGGAGATTGATTTTTAGTGATTGTGCTCAACTGTTGGACTTGCTAACTGTTGGACTCAGTAGTCTTTGTTAGTCTAATTTGATTGAAGGAGAGTCAGTGTTTCTGATTTAACTCAGGAATAATTGTGACAAGTACCCTTTGCCATATTATATTTAGAAAATGCCTTTAGATATTTGAAAGGTGTCAAAATACATCAATCTCTTCAAATACAAAACTTCTTTCAAGGACTAAGAATGTACTGGTTAAAGAGATGCAATTCTTGAAGTTATATAACAAATTGTCTTCACTTGTTCAATTTTAAAATCAGTAGGAGTATATCTTTAGGTGGAATTCATTAATACCTCTTAAAATTAAATACTACCATTGTCCTACTTGAAAAGGTATTCCATTTCATTTATGGTAGTTTTTTTTTTCTTTTTTCTCATTTAGATGCATAAAATTAACCATGACTTTTACAATACATTGAAAAATTTTAGATTTTAGGAAGGACCGTATGGATGATCTATGTTATACAAAATAATTCAAAAATAGCTGAAAGTATCTACTTTCACTTTTTAGACAGATGTATATTGGTTACCAATTTATTGCTTCTTTGCCCCAAATTTACTCTTTGTCTGCTCTGGTAAAATGTATTTGACCCTTTAAGTGTTTTTTTCTTTGCCAACTGACAATGAAAATGTGTCAGTGGAGAGTAGCCATGAGCTATGAGGCCTAGAAGAAAAGACTTTTGCTTCTGGCTCTAGTGGGCTCATTTGGCAAGATTCCACAACATGCATGGCTTCCCCATAAGTGCCTCCAGCTCCCCTAGGGCACAAATCCTGCAGTGTTTTGCACCAACAGCACAAAAATGACCAAAAAGAAACTCTGGCACCCTGATTAGGGCAGTTTGGTTGCAGAGTGCTTCTAACCAGCTCCTGCAGTGACAGTAACTTCTCCGGTACTTGGCTCTTGAATTGCATGGCAGCCAACAAAACCCAGTTGCCAACAGCTCCCCCGGCACCTCAATTTGTGTGGTATTATAGCAGATTACCAGCAGAAGAACTTCTCATGAACAGGTTCTTCTTGTACAATTGAGAGCAGATTTCTGACAAGTTTCAGAGGAAGAATTTCCAGCAACTTCTATTGACATGGCCCCAAAGGAACTTCTTTGTCCTCCCGGAGGCACAGGTGTGTCTTTTCTAAAAGGTCTGAATCTCATCCTTAGAAATGAGGCTTTCCCTTGGTGTAGTGACAGCCCTTTATATCTGTTATTCCTATATTCTTGAGCATTCCCTTTACTTCTTACTAGCCAGTTCCTTCATTATTTTAATCTCTTGTTATATTACAGTTATTTATATTAAACTTTTCCTCTTCAAATTACTGTAGTCCCTATCTCTTGATTGGGCCCAGATTGATAAAATAAGTATTTTTGGATCAATGTTCATTGAGTAGTTACTCTTTCCTACACTTATCTGAATGCATATTTATAGGCAAAGAATTTGGAAAGAACTTTCAATAAGCGTTTGGATAAAAATTCTAAATGACGAGCCTTTCATGATTACCTTACAATGCACAGATTCAAAGGATGCAACTGGTGGAGTATAACTGGGTCATTAGTCAGGATCTATCCATCAGATATGTGTAAAGATGTTACCTAACCTCTCCTACTACCTATGAGTTTCAGGAAACATTACTTTCTCCCAAATGAAAGAGAAGTGATATTCAGTTGTTTGGAAAACATTTGACAAATTGGACTTAGGAACATAAGAGATAATAATTGACATGAAATCCATCTATCCGTTCTAGTTTGAGAGACATTTGAGTCATTTTCATTTTATTTTACTAATACGAACTTTTATTTCATTTTCCCATTCTCCCCATTTTTAAATGTACAAGTAGGGATAGAGAAATACGTACATACATAAAGATAGATGGCAGATAGATAGATAGATAGATGATAGATAGATGGATAAAAATCTATCATGTATCTATCTATCACTCATACTATTGATTCTGCTTCTCTGGAGAACTTGACTCAAATAGGGAAATACTCAAATAGGAAACTTTTTCTAAACACTACAAGAATTACAGATTGAGGGTGTGAGGTGCTGTCCAACCCAAGCTATGACCTCAGAAAGAGTAACACAAGTCAAGACCAACCCTTAGGAGAGCTGTGAGATAAAAAGGAAAATAAATATCACTTCCTTTTACTCTGTCTACCCTCTAACTAAACCAGAAGTCAGAGTGGAAGGAGTCATGGTTATTGTGGTTGGTAGAATTTATTCTACTGTGATACAAAGTGAAGGAGAGAGAAAAGAGTAGTAAGGGTTCTAGCTTACTACTTATTCCCACTGACTAAGTCTGTGTGTTCCTCAAACTTAGTGATTTGAGTTACTTTATACAGTCAAATTCCTATTTTTGTGGAAATTAGCTACAGTCATTTTCTATTTCAGCAACAAAGATTTATGAGTATTGCATGCATATTTAAGTATAATAGCTGTAGACAATGCTAGATTTCCCCTAATGCCTCATTGCAAATGCTGTCTACCCATATATTTTCTTCCTAGCTCATCTGTGATGAAGAGTTTCCATTGATGCTGACAGTTCATAACCTCTAGTTTCTGTATCTCTCTGAGTTCACTCATACCTCGCATAAGATATTCCAAAAATGTCAGAGATTTAATTCCCCGACAAACATCAATCACTGGGGGATGGAAAATAATAAATAAAAATCCTGATGAACTTATTATTGAAACAATCTTGAGGTTCATTCTTCAAACTCTTTATAAGGCTCCCAGTGGATTTATTCACAGTTGTCAATGATGGCAATATTTTCATTAAGGTATAAATACATGAAATTCTTGTGTGCCTGTTAAACTTATTCCTCTTTCTCTCAGAAGGCTTTTAAGTTTACCTCTCAAATAAACTACTTATACTTAATTCCCTGTCTCAGGTTGTGTTCTTAAAGGAACAAAAACCAAGGGGATGGGTAAATAAAAAATAGCTTTAGATTTTAGAGGTTCAGAGTGACATTCAGCAATTGAATCAGTCCACATATGGACAACAACAAGAACCCTACTATTGGTGTTAAATTAAGTGACTTGGTGACAGGCCATGGCATTCTGTGGAATAAGAATCACTGAGTCTTCCCCCAGTGGTGGGTTAGAATAAAGTAGAAGAAAAATAGAATTTGTTGGCTTATTCACCATTTCCAGCATTTGAAAAAAAAAAAATAAGAGTTTTGATATATAAGAATCCATGGTACAAGCAAATAGACAATAGGATTTTTAAGTCAATATTATGAGTTGGCAACATGGATTTTCCTTATCTTACATAACCAGAACATAACAAAACCCGGAAAGCACAAAGCAGATTTCAGCTGACTTAACTGAAAGTTATGATCCTTGCCTTAGTCTTCAGAATTGGAATTTTCAGACCCGGAACAGAATAATTGAAAGGGAAATCTGTCTCCTTTCAGAAAAATCCCTCTAACACTACCACATACACATATTTTAAATGTTACCTTAATCTTTTCCCCAGAGACCTAAAAATATTTATCAGAACAGCTATACAATTGGAAAACAAATACTCATATCTGTCAACATATATTGAATGTAAGTTTTGACCTGACTCAGAATTAAAGGAATTCAAAATGTGATTATTTCCATTTATAGTGGGGGCCTAATAAATAATAGATTAAAGAACCTTATCTTAAAGACAATAAAAATAAAATAAAATAAATATGTCACCTCACGAAGAGTTCAGTGGATTCATGGATTCCATTCTATGGTCATTTCTTTGGCCTCTGTTAAGTGGAGTCATAATTGACAGTAGATCATAGCACTATCACATTAGTTCTATAACTGTGGAGAAAGCGTCATTATGGAAAAGGGTTAATTGAAAGTTCCAGAAATCACCTCAATTCAACCATATACTAGAGGGGATAGCAACAAGTATTGCTACTTTCAAATATTTAAAAGGTACAGTGCTGATAGTTTACATGTCATTAATACTCAGTTCACCAGTATGGTGGCCCCTGGAAAAACATGGGTCATGTTGAATGACAGTGGACTCTTCTAAATTTGTCTAATTTCTAGCCCTAATTGTAGCTGTATATCAAATGTGGTATCTTTCATAGACAGATTAACACAGCTTCTAGCATTTGGTAATCAGCTATTGATTTGGTAATTTTTTTTTTCTTCTCTATCCCCTTCAGAAAAGTCAATCAAAAAAGATTTCTTGGCCCAGATCAAAATTACGTCCTATGATTTCCATCTCAACATACAATATGAAGGGACCATGGCCATCTGATATACTGTGAACATCATGAAAGTCCATTTTATTAAATGTGTTTTGTTAATCAGGCATGAAAAACAGAAAGTGACAAGTGTCTAGATGTCTTATTTAAACACAAGCATGCTGGGTCATGAGAAACAAGCAGTCTGCTACATTGGTAAAAGTTTTTGGGGTCCAGTGTGATCTGTATCTTGAAAATATCCCATCTTGTACATCTTCTAAGAAAGTGACCCAGAATTGGTGAGACCTGCAAATTTTGAGATTATTATATAGCACACTTGGAAATATTGCTCCAAACAGTTTAACAAGTCACTAGGAGTTCTTCCATATGTAAATAGGTCTCAAAATAATAGATGTCTCTCAAGCAGAGCCAGATTCTGGTGTAAGCTGTCATTCCATTCAGGCTACATGACCTAGCAAGCACAAGTATACTATAGGTACCCAAGGTGGATAAAGATATCTGTGAGACAATGAATCATGGTGAATCATGGTGCAGACTCTCATCATTCCAGAATAAATCCCTGCTTTCTGCAGAAGAAAACTACTCAGTATTGAAAAATAAACTCATAAAGTGTATCTAAACTCCGGTAGAGTCTGAGGCTCCAATTATGGAGCACCAAGTAACTATAAAACCAGATATTCCCAACATGAATTGATTGTTCTAAGAGTCTACAAGACATACTATTAGGCAATTGGGAATCCTTCATCAGGCACCTTCCAACGTAGAGGAAGTAGCAAATTTTTCTCACTTGGATTGATATTTTGTAAATGGAATCGTCTTTCCCACTCTGCGTAAATTCACACTCAGTGCTTCTGCAGCATTGTTATCTGCGTTATGACAAAGTGTCTGATATAACAATATGAGACCTCATATAACATCCCTGTAAAACAAAGGATCTATTCTACAGTGATGGAGATGCAACAATAATTGGACTATGAGATCCTCTGGCCTAATGAAAACTGTATCACCGGTAAGCCTGTAGAAAATTGGTATGTTCTTTAAAAAGTTCACCTTCTCCCACTGGATGGGAATGATATATTCTATGAATGAAGTGATGTTATATTTGTGTAAAAAGTTATCATCATATCTTACTGAGATCTCAATAGCTGGAACACTTGCATCCAGTAATCAGGGGGTGATGCTTGCATTGGCTCTTATTACCATCACTGTCAGGGACCAGTTGCAAAAGTTGATTCCCATTCCTTCTAGTCTGAGGAATTAGTGATTCTAAATACTTATGTGTAGGTTGGCTAAAGGGAGAAAAATCCCTTCCAATGAACTAAATTTATGGATGTTTCCAGGTCACATTGGTCTCTAAATGCTGACACATCAGCAAGCTAAAGAAAGGTATTACTGTATTGGTAGGTGAATTTCATGGTTATTGAGACTCTGTGGATATTGTTATATATTGAGAAAGAGAAGAGTAAGTCTGGAACTCAGAGGATTCACTGGAGTACCTCTGCGTGCTTCTAAACTTAATAACAAAAATCAACCTGCTAACGTGTTAGCCAAAGATAAGGGTTACAATTGATTAAGAAATGATATAAAATTAATTAAAGCCTTGGGTGTAGCTGCTGCACAGGGATTCTAGGTTATGGATTTACCTTCCAGTGTCACTATGGTTAGACATCACTTTAAAGACCCTATTACAGAGAAAACTCAGTGTAGGTCATGGATAGAATATCAAAGTCAACGTAGATGCACTGCTTTGTATGGTCTCAGCCACGTCTGAGTTCAGTTAAAGACATTTCCCATCAACACTGACAGTTTTCCACCTTAATACCTGTGTCTTCCTGCTTATCTGCCTGAGGGCTTCTTTGTAGTACCATGGACGCTAGCTGAGTTCATCAGTTGAGTAACAGTAGAATGCCTGAGATTTAATCTTTTGTACCCAGCTCTCAATTCATGAGGAAGAGTAGTGAGAAATCAAATATCCTTATCTCCTCATATTTCCTTAGAACAATTCTGAGATGCAATCTACATGCTTTCTCTGGTACTTTCAAGGGGATTGAGCCTTAACTGCCTATCTCATAACCTACCTGTAAAATCATACTTTATTGACTATTCTCTCTTCCTCTGTCATTTTTTTTTCCTACTCTCTCACCTACATCCCCCAAATCTACCTATAACATAGTCTTTGTTTTAGGAATGCTTCCCAGGAAAATCAAACTAATGTGTTTCCAGTTTTGTAGAAAATATAACAGACCTGCATTATGGTATTGGTTTTGGTTCTAGAAATATATGTGTAGCTGTACATAACCTTGCAAACATAGTATGGGTCCTTGGTTTTGCTTTCTTCCCTGCAGTTCATATGTCTCATGTCAGAGCTCCCAAAATAGTTAATCAGTGAAAGATAAAAGAATGTTTAAAATCTTACTCAACCACATCTAGAATTTATCTCTCACTAATAGTTATAGTAATCCTGTTGTAACATTTCATCCTTTCATATAAAAGTGGTAATCCCTCTTGTTTTTGGGACACACTGTTAAAATTGCTGCTTTTAACTTTAAGAACATTCTTAAAGATGAAGAGCAAATCACATACTAAGACCAGGAACTAATCTCTCAAGCAGAACAGATTTAAAGAGAGAAGTCCTTTGCTTTGAAAAAACATCCTTCCAAGGATACATGAACAAATAAAAATCAGACTCTGAATGATGTTTCTCAGTGTAAATGCTAGTATCTTTTAATATTCTATTATTTTATGATCACAGAAATGATCATAGCTTAATTGGGGGGTTACAAAAATTAATTTTGATAGGAAATTATTGTATTAGAATTATAAGTAAAAATATGCTTTGAACTTTTATATATATATAGTGTGACCATCAATAGGTATGATATATATATATGACTATCTTTATTTTATATTTAATGGTCTGTTACCTCACCTTCACATCTTAATTAGGTCCTATTTCCATTTTATTGAAAAGAAAGAATTAGAAACACAATTTTGCTGATTTTTCTCCATTCTCCACCCTCCCCACATATCCTCAAATCATTTTCTGCATTCTTATTAACATATAAGGTATTATTTATCCCTGAGGTACAGGTCTGTGAATCATCAGGCTTACACATTTCATAGCACTCACCATAGCACATACCCTCCCCAATGTCCATAACCCAGCCACCCTATCCCTACCTCCCTACCCCCAAGCAACCCCTAGTTTGTTTCCTGAGATTAAGAGTCTCTTATGGTTTGTCTCCCTCCCAATCTCATCTTGTTTCATTTTTTCCTTCCCTACCCTCACAAACCTCTTGCCTCTCAAATTCCTCATATCAGAGAGATCATATGATAATTGTCTTTCTCTGATTGACTTATTTCACTCAGCATAATGGAACCTCTAGTTCCATTCACATTTTTGCAGTCTCTTCAACAAATGGTGTTAGGAAAATTGGACACCCACATGCAGAAGAACAAAACTGGACCATTTCCTTACACTACACACAAAAATAGACTCAAAATGGATGAAAGACCTCAATGTGAGAAAGGAATCCATCAAAATCCTTGACGAGAACACAGGCAGCAACCTTTCTGACCTCAGCCACAGCAACTTCTTGCTAGAAACATCACCAAAGGCAAGGGAAACAAGGGTAAAAATGAACTATTGGGACTTTATCAAGATCAAAAGCTTTTGCACAGCAAAGGAAACGGTCAACAAAACCAAAAGACAACTGACAGAATGGGAGAAGATATTCACAAATGACATTTCGGATAAAGGACTAGTATCCAAAAATCTAATAAGAACTTACCAAACTGAACAACCAAAGAACAAATAATCCAATCAAGAAATGGGCAGAAGACATGAACACACATTTCAGCAAATAACACATCCAGATGGCCAGCAGACATATGAAAGAGTGCTCCACCTCACTCGGTATCAGGGAAATACAAATCAAAACCACAGTGAGATACCACCTCACACCAGTCAGAATGGCTAAAATTAGCTAGTCAGGAAACAACAGATATTGGTGAGGATGTGGAGAAAGGGGAACCCTCCTACACTGTTGGTGGAATGCAAGCTGGTGCAGTCTTTCTGGAAAACAGTAGGGAGATTCTTCAAAAAGTTGAAAATAGAGCTACCCCATGACCCAGCAATCTCACAAGCTGGGTATTTACCCTAAAGATACAAATGTAGTGATCTAAAGGGGCACAGGCACCCGAATGTTTATAGCAGCAATGTCCACAATAGCCAAACTATGGAAAGAAACCAGATGTCCATCAACAGATGAGTGGATAAAGAAGATGTGGTGTGTGTGTGTGTGTGTGTGTGTGTGTGTGTGTGTGTAATGGAATGCTATGCAGCCATCAAAAGAAACAAAATCTTGCCATTTGCAACAAAGAGTAACTCTTTTTTTTTTTTAAGAAAACGTGAGGTAATCTGGGATTTATATATAGTTGTGTAAACAAAATACTTGAAAGTTTGCCTTCAGTCAGAGACAAATTGGTAATTATTTTTAAATTATATCTGGGAAAAATAAGGTCTAGTAAAAAATACCTCAACAAACTAATACTGACTGTTTTCATTACTGGGACTTTAGGGATAATTTCTTTGTTGTGTTCCGTATTTTCTGAATTTTCTTACTGAAGACAAACTAATCAATGAAATATCCAAAATGCTATTTAGAAAGATGTCAGCTATCTGTTTAGATATTTAATATTTAAAAGACATTTAAAAGATATTTAAGATTTTTAAGATATTTAAGATTAATATTTAAGATATTTAAAAGATACTCAAATGTCAGATACAATTAAAAAATATGATGGGAATTAAGGAAGGCATGTGATGTGATGAGCACTGGGTGTTACATGCAACTAATGACTCATGGAACACCATACCAAAAACTATGATGTACTATATGTTGGCTGAATGAATTTAAATTAAAAAAAAAAAAAGAAAAGTAAAGAAATGAAAAAATATAAACTGTAAGGAGTATGTACTCTTAACAACTTTGAGGTACACATGATGGAAGAACTATTTACTCTACAAACTAGGTATTGAATATTCAACAATTGTTCTAAAACATTATGTACAATTCCTTGTGCATGTCCCCATTTTACATCTTGCATCTCCTACAGAATTAATGTGCAATAACACTTTCTGAAACGATGTTCTAATTTCAATTGGTTTTGTTTTGTTTTGTTTTTTGTTTTTTACCCTGTCCCATAAGATAGTTATTAGCCACTAGTGAGCTTCTTTTATGTGGCTAGTATGACTAAATCTGACTGTTTAAAATTTTATTAGTTGAATCGGGGACCATATGTGGTTAATGACCACCATACTAGACAGCATAGTTTTACACAATTTAAAGTAACAAGTACAAATACTAACTTTGAATTAGAATTAGAATTAAAATTTTAAAAGTGGAAGATCTGTTCTTAAATATGAAAATGCCCTGAGCTCAGAAAATACAAAGGCTATCTAACTGACTCAGTTTAGATTTTAGGTGGTGTATTTCGTCAACAGTTTTGAATACTAAAAAATCACTTAATGGAAATTAAATATGTACTGCAGGTCTGTGGATTTTATTTTTATGTTTTGTGGTTGGAAGATCGAGTAGGGTTTGAATTCACAATTAAACTTAATGTACCTTTGTGAATGAATGCAACTGTTTCTTAATTGAACATGTTAAGATATTGAACTACTTTATTGAACTAATAAAAGGACTAATATTAAGGTAGGCAATATGTCATTGTATGCTTAGAGGAAGTGAATGAATAATTTAATTTAATATTGAGTACTTTAGAACAAGAATACATGTATTACAAGATAAAATGATCATTATTGCTGATTAAAATGAGCCAGTAAGTTTTATATATATGTGTGTGGATGTTAAATTCTCCTAAATATGTTTTGTATATATATATTGTTTCTCAATATATCATGTATATTTATAAAATGTCTGCATATATTTTAATATAATTAACCCCTTCAGTAAGGTAATATAGAATTTTTTACTATATATACAAATTACATAGATGTGCCTTATCTTATTCATTGCAAAAATGAAGGGATTGATGACCTTAGGCATTGTAACTTTCCAAACATTGTATTAGAAGAGCAATATATTGAGAATATCACACTCTATCTCCTATTTGGTAACATAAAATAAATTACTTAAACACTTCTGAAAAGTGCTTTCAAATATATTAATTAGAGAGTAACTAAAATTCATTTTACTATAGTTTTGAAGGGCATAAAAACTGAATTAATTTTAATAATATTGATAATAACCTTATACACTATTTATCTGCATATATATTCAAAAGAGTAAATTTAATTTTGAGAAAAAAAAACATGTGCTAGGCACACAAACTGAGAATATTACAGCAGAATGCACCAATCTGTTTTTTTTTATTTAGGCCAATATTATCTCTTTAAAATGAATTAAATTGCCCTAGAAATAGTAAAAAATGAAACATCACTGGTAACTGCAGGTGCTTCCTGGAACATTTTGGCAGTATTTATTTTCCAGACACAGTTGCTATCTAGAATCTGACTATATTTTTTGATGTTTGATTGCTGATATATCTTCAGCCCACTTCTCTCTATTTCTATTCTGTCTCACATCTGAAAGGGCTAAAAAAGCCTGGATGTTCCCTATTTTGGTGGGAAAGTCAAACATTGCAAATCCCTGCCCAAGTGAGAATCCTCACTCCAGGCCCATTCTCAAACAGTAAAAAGTCCCAACCAATCTTCTTTCTCTGCTCTCTCCATCCATTTTTGGACCTACTTGTGAGTTCCTCTCCCCTCTTCAAAAGTTATAAGCATAAAATGAGTTATAAGTATTTTATATTCTCTTGGTGTGTGCGTGGGTCATTGGTCTTGCGGTATGAATGCGCACAGTGATCAGGGTGTGTAGATGATGACCACCATCACCTGTGACCTTCCATCTCTTGTTTGGCTTGCTAACTGGCTTTTATGCCTGCTCAAAGTACCTTGAGCTGCTTTGTGCTGGATAGCTTGCACTTTGACACGCCCTGCTCTATACTGTATTTGCTGAGTACTACCAGTTTCTGTTATAGACATTGCCCACAGAAGTCATGATAATTGGTATTTAGAGACAGGTGTACTGGATTGAGGCCCTCCTTACAGTGGCCCTGGGTCATATGCTTTGGCCCAAAACTATCTGTGTGTCTTAGTGTCTCAATTCCAGCATATGCTATGCCTCACATTAGATACAGAGGAATGATTCTTACCCTATGGCAAATGTTTGTGTGCCTCAATCTGAAATTGGCTGTCATTCTACAGAGCACTCAGATTTTAAAAAGTTGTATTGTGTATGATATCTGGACCCATTAGATATGTGCTTTTTTGGAGGAAAAACAGTCACTATTCAAATTGCCAAGATCCACATTTTTAAAGATAGATGGCTCACTAAGATCCTTCAAAAGAACTTTGTTATTGCCACTGCTACCTCTGCCTCTATCACCAAAAAATAAACTGATCCTCAGAGTTATAAAGAAAAACACTCATGACAGCTACAGAAGAGCTAAGTAGTTAATTCATCATTATCATGAGGGAAACATTTAACTTTGATGATCCTGATTTCAGGCTCTCTGAAAGAAGAAAAATAAATATGAGCAAGTAATAGGAAAGAAAGAGAGAGAGAGAGAAAGGAAAAAAAAGAAATAGAAAAAAAGAAAGAAGGAAGGAAGGAAGGAAGAAAAGGGAGAAGAAGAAAAGAATCTGACCCAATGTGACCCAAAGAAATACAAGATTTATTTTAAAAAATTATACAATAAACAGATTAAAAGGCACAGATTGGTTTTCCCACCTTTAAAACATAGATTCTGATTTAACTTTAACATCTGCTGAAATGCATAATGGGCAAGTCTTCATGTCCTTAATCAATACAGGTGTTCAGGGGCACCTGAGTGGCTCAGTTGTTTAAGCTTCTGTCTTCAACTCAGGTCATGATCCTAGGGTCCTGGGATCTAGCCTTGCATTGGGCTCCCCGCTGAGTAGGTGTCTGGTTCTCCCTTTCACTCTCCCTCTGTGACCTCTCTCTCTCTTTCTCTCAAATGAATAAATAAAATCTTTAAGAAACTTAAAAAATACAGAGGTTCATATTTAATTTATACTTGCAGAGACCGCTAAATATAAACAAGGTGGTGCTATAATCTTAGGG
The DNA here is from genome assembly GCF_002288905.1 of Enhydra lutris kenyoni. Lineage (NCBI taxonomy): Eukaryota > Metazoa > Chordata > Mammalia > Carnivora > Mustelidae > Enhydra > Enhydra lutris. The sequence goes on along the minus strand of NW_019154089.1, from coordinate 56,362,692 downwards.
AAGTTACTGAGCATAAAATAGAAGACAAATAGGCTTGCCTCACCTTAATGTAATGTAATTATTACCTTGCTTAAATTCCCCATAGTCATAGCACCCATTACCCTAAAATATCTGATAATGCACTTGGGAACTTTGATCAATGAGTACTAAATTAATTAAATTAAGTCTTGGGCACTTGTAAATTGTAATTGTAATTGCAAATTGTAAATTGTCTTGACAAAATAAAAACCCATGGACCTTTTCCCACGACAAAATAGTTAATAAAAAACAGTGAAAATCAATCAAGGATTAAAAATCATCATAGAAGACCTATTCCATCAAGAAATTATTATTCCCACCTCTTCAGTTATAGTCCAATCTGATTTGTTCTTAAACTTGGAAAGAATGAATGGAATCTCACATGGATCATGAGGGCCACCTCATCCCTGATGTTGCCAAGAAAGAGCTATTGACCCTCTCAACCTTAGAATGTTAAAACAAGTCCACCATCTTTTAGGATTTTTTTTTGAGGGACTACAAATTTTACTTAAGATAACTTAGTTTCTTACTTGCAAATTAGCCTGTATTGAATATCTGTATAAATTTCAATTCATCAGGCACTCCCATTATGAAAGATACTTTTTCACTGTAGAGGCTTTAAAAACTTTGTCTCCTGGCTATTAGAATCTTTAGCTTGTAAGGTTATTGCCATAAGTTGCCATAGATTTGTGATGGAAGAAACCACATCTTTTGGCTCTTCCTCCCACAACATGTCATTGGAGTGACAATTCCTGAACTTTTATACCTAGTTACCTTTTGTATCTTGGGTCAAGGAAGCCATATTTATTCACAAATTCAGCATAGCTACTGAAGCCTCCTTGCTACAGGATGGAGATAAAAATGAAAACTCTTGCATATTCTACCTGCAAGAGGGGTTTGCTACACATCTGTTGCCAGATGTCATGCTGCTAGAGGAAGTCACCCCTTTCCCAGACCTCTCCACAATTAGATTTAATGAATCAAAAAATAAATTAATTAAAAATAAAGATTTAATCAATCATCACAATTAATTAAACCAGTTGGTCGTCCTAGCACTGAATACTCTGGGCAATCATTAGCCCCATTTGCGCACTTTTACAGACTTTTGGGCCATTCTCAATGGTAAAGTAACTGACCAATGTCAATGATGGTAGAATGAAGGATGGATATACGAATGAAGTTATAAGTAGATATATGATAAAATTAGGTTGAATATTCATGATACAATGTAGGTAATAAGCATAAGAATATTCACTATGAAAATACTTCTAATATCATTGTATGTTTGAACATTTCCATGATAAAAACTGTAGAGAAATACTCCAAAAAGCTACAGAAGAAAAATGTAGACTAAAGAAATAAAAAAAACACTTGCAATACTTTTGTTTTGATAGAACCCTTATTTGAAAACAAATCAATTCTAAAGAAAAATTTTGAGAATGTTGGGAACATTTAAATATGAAATGGGATTTAAATGATACTATCTTAAAGTGTTTTACATGTAATAATAGCATCACTTTCTGATAGGAAATATACTTAGAAGATATATTACTAGAGTGAACTTTTATATGTACAAGGTGCAGAAAATGTGATATGATTCAGCAATGTAATTATATAAGTAAATAGAGGATTCAGACAGATATAAATGGACAGAAGTAAATACAACAAAAAATTACTTAACCTATGTGGTAAATTAAAAATCATAGTCATTCTATTTCTTTCTCTCTCTCTTTTTTAACTTCTGGCCATTTTGTATTCTTAAAGTACAGTCTTGGAAGGGAATATGAGAAGTGACCAGATTCAATGATTGATTGGAAATTAGAACTCAGATAATAGAAAGTGTGGCACTTGGATAATTTTACATTGACCCAGAAGTGGGATATTTTAGATTAAAAGTCTTTGTTTCATTTTTTTAAATTGTGTTTTTCTTTTCACTTTTCAATTCTGTAAGTCAGTTCTGGTAGGTATTCTTATAGGCAAAGTTTACATGATTACTTCCCTTAGTCGTATGTCTGTTGTGTCTTATATCTGTCTTTCCTCAATTTTCTTTTTCTTATATAGTGATGGTCTTCTGGTATTTTTTAATTTTATTCAAAGAAGTTCACTTGCTATTTTGACCACAAGATGTCCCCTGCCACCATCTACTACAGTGAATTGCGTTGTAAACTGTTAGTGGCACTATATTTATTAACACTGTGTTTAAAGGATTCTATATATTGATTTAACACCAAATCTAGAGAGATTTACTTTTGAAATGAGATGAAGTGATTAGGGAGGACTTACCATTATACAAACAAAAGAGCAAAAAAAACAAATTTTAAATTTACTCATAGCTAAGTCTGCATGAATTTGAAACATGAAGTCTTACTAGGTATCAATATCTTGTGCTGCTATAAGTTGCTAAGGAGAAAAAGAAAAGTCTGCTATCCCTGAAAAAAAAAAAAATCCAAGTACTATCTCTTTTTCTTTGCTTTATGTTATTGTTTTTTGTTTGTTTGTTTGTTTGTTTGTTTGTGGACCAAATGTTTATGCCCACCCCTCAATTCTTATGTTGAAGCCCTAACCCCAGTATGACCGGTTTGGGAGGTGGGACTTCGGAAAGTAATTAGGTTTAGGAGAGATCGTGAGTTTGGAGCCACTGTGATGGAATTAGTGACCTCATAAGGGAGGAAGACATACCAGAGCTCTGTCTTTCAGGAGGTTACAGTGAAAAGAACTTAAGCTACCCAGTGCACGTTATTTGGTTATGACAGCCTCAGCAGACTAAAACAGGATTCTGTCTCTCAGGAAAGCACTCAAACATTTCTCAAGGGCATTCTTATCAGCTAATAATTAACCATAGATTAACAAACTATTTTAGTGTTAAAGAATAAAATCAGAATCCTAAGAAACAAGTCAGGAGACTATTCAAAAATGTGATAATTTTAAGATCTTGTGTCTTGAAACTCACCCTTTCCTATTCTTTTTGTGCTGCTAGTATGGGGACTTTGTCAACACCTCTTTTCTTTGTCAGCTGGTTAGCCACCACTTTAACTCTTCCAATGGGAACTTCCAGCATGTTGCAGGAGTAATAACCACATGCTCCTTTATGTTCTCCTGCTTAATCATGTCAACACTACTTGACTTGACCAATGGGTTCTGGTTAGAACTGATTCCACACTGTATAACCAGTCTCATTAAACTTCATCAGAAGTACCAACACCAGTTGGTGGGGGCCCCAGTCCTATTATTTGAATCTCAGCACTTACAGATCTAACTAGCTCCTGTGGCACTGTAGAACACCCTTCCTCAGATAAATAGTGACACAAGAGCTTGAGATGGGATGCTATCAGTGTGCATAGAAAATGTCTTCTATAGCTGCAACTGGTCTCAGAAGAGACCGAGAAGATAGGGAGTGATGCCTCCACATTGACTTCTATAGTCCATTCACTCAAACCTGCCTGTGCTTTACACTGAATTCCTTCTGTTTTGGAGGCTTTGAAGTTAACATCGAAATATAATATCTAGAATGATGTGGCACCAGAAGTAGAAGAAGCTATGGTACCTGTTGTCACAACTACTCCCAAGGCTGTAAACAATATCCATCTCCTTTCTCTACTCACCCTTACCCCGGGCTAGCACTTCAGCTGCCTGTGTTCTTGACGAGAGTGGTGCAGACAGGGAGCCCTGATGGTTCTGACCACAAACTTACCTAGCCCTTGTCAGTCCATGGTCACTGCAACTGCCAGCTGATGGTTGTCACAAGTTTGGAAGCACCCACATGTACTTCAGTGAGTTTTATTAGTTCCAGACATTCTTTCCTGTGCTCATTTTGTACTAAGATCTCTAGCACTTCACTATACTCCAGAAAGTTTACCCACCCATAGAGTAAAGTCCTTCCTTGCTTGCTGATCCATCTGCATTAAGAGCTCAAATGAACTGCTAGAATTCATAACTTTAACGTAAATTATTCCCTTCCTCCACCTCACAGAGACCAGGATAATCAGTTCCTTATAAACTAGAAGGAGTGGGAAACAAACTCTTCAATTGATTAAGTAAGAGATGGTAATAGAAGTCAACCCTACTTTTACATCTTGATTTCTGGATTTAAGTCTTCTTAGTAAGATATAATTACCATGGGATTAACATCTATACCATATCATGTCTTACATACTTCCCCAACAACATGTTTCATACCCTATCTGGTGATTTAGCTGAACTTTTAGGAGAATGTCTCAATTCTCTACTTAACAATGACCCCAGCACCAGTTGGACAGTGCCTTGTCTTCTGGTCCCAAGTCTCAGCTCTTCAGGGTCTTTTTAACTGTAACAGTCCTAAACTTTATTCATTTGTTCCTTCTGACTCCATGTCTGGTAGTTGTTTCCTGCAGTTATCGTCTTCCTGATACCTTAGTGTCCACCTATTTTTTTTTCTTTGATCCTCCATTATCTGTTCAAAAAAATTCTTTATCTGAACTTTGTTGAAACAACTAATGTGATTTCTGTTTTCCTGAGTAGAGCCAGAAGAGGAAGAGGGGAAGCTGATGAAGAAATGATGTCAGAATTATATAATGTCAGAAGAATTATAGGTAGATTGGCTAATGTGTTAAATTGAATTCCAAGTAGTCAAGAGTTTTCCTAAGTCCATGAGATTGTGGTTCCTTGCTGTATGTTGACACAGGAGGGTAGGTCATAGCAGCAGGAAAAGGGAGAAAAGAAAGAAAGAGAGGTAGAGAGAAATTCAACTCTTTTAGAAAGAGTCATCACTTTTAGTGGGACCAAAGGAAAAACATAGAAATACCTTGGGCACTCAACAATATTCAGAAGGACTCTGCAGGCACCTGGGTGGCTCAGTCAGTTAAGTGCCTTTGGCTCAGATCATGATCCTGGGATCCTGGGATCGAGTTCTACATTGGGCTCCTTACTCAGTGGGGAGCCTGCCTCTCCCTCTCCTTCTGTACCTTTGCTCCTGCACTTGTTCTTGCACACACTCTCTCTGTCTCAAATAAATAAAATCTAATAGATGAATAAATAAAATAAAAATGATTTTACTAGATGACATACTCTAAAATAGATTATGCAGTGGTTCAAACTCTGGTTGGAGTTATACCAACCAGATGTAGTTGAATCAACTGACAGAATTACTGGTGATCCCAAAGATTGGTAGTTCCTACTGTGACAAAGGATCAGAGATGTTACACATTCTGCAATGGATGAGAGTCTCCAGCAGAAGGAAAAATTGTCTCTCCCCAAATGCCAAATGCTCTGATAAGAAACACTATCTCAAACACTATTTTTAGTAATTTTTCTATTGGATTTTTTTTTTTCATAAGTTACTTGCTTACACTTTATCTTATACACCATATGGCTCAGGTAATGCTTTAGTAAATGAAACATTTAACTAATAAATCTAAAAATGTCAACTGAATAAATCTTAACCATAAGACTCTTGAATTTTGTAATGTATAACTTTCAAAATCATGTAAGTACTTTCTATTAATCTTATTAAATTTGGAAAGACAGATATTCTCAAGATACCAAAGTTGTTTATGTTGAAACAGTATAAATATATGCAGATTTTCTCAGTGAAATCAAGCAGATTTGTAAATATTTGACTTTGAAATCGTGTGAGAATTTGATTTCATTTGTTCACAAATTACTTCCTCATTATTTTTTCCTTTGTAAATATTTAGATGAAGTAGTCAGAATAGCAGTTTCTTGGTACAAAGCTAAAAAATAAAAAGGTAGATTAACTGTGGCAGGAAAAACAAAACAAAACAAAACTGGTGCTTAAGCACAGTGGCTACATAGCAATACCAGAATTTAAAAAAAAAAAAAAATATCCCATGGCTTGTATCCGGTTGTGAATGTGAGGATTTAAAAAAACAAACAAACAAACAAAACAAAAACCAAAAAAATTGAGATATGTAAATAGCACATGAGCAGAAAATTCAGAACAAAAAATATATAATTTTAAAATATGTGCCAGGATGCCTGGGTGGCTAATATGGTTAAGTGTCTGCCTTGGGCTCAGGTCATGATCCCAGGATCCTGGATCCAGTCCTGTGTTAAGCTCCCTGCTCAGCAGATAGCCTGCTTTCCCACTTTCTCTGTCTCTCACCATGCTTGTGTTCTCTCTCTCAAATGAATAAATAAAATATTTAAACAAAATAAAATATGTGCCTATATTGAAAGCAATCTATAGTGTATGAAGAAAACCTCTCATCTCAAAACTTGTCTGGGACTATTTTTTTTTTTTTTAATCTGTGGTAATGTATACCTTCTTCTGGAGAGTATAAAGAATTCCTATAAAATGCTGAAGGTTTTTTTTTTTATGATTTTAAAGAGATTAAGAATTCATTATAGAAAGTAAGAATTCCTTGCCTAGCTGACAGACCACCCATCCTTATAATCTTTAAGCACCTATGTCTTTACTCTACCACATTTGTTGTGTTGTGTGTGTGTGCATGTGTGTGTGTATGTGTGTATATATATATACACACATATATATATTTGTATATACATGTACATATTATATTCGTATATTGTATATATAAATATATATATATATATATATGCATGTCTCTATGAATAGCAGAAACCTTTGAAATCACTTTTTAAAGTAACTTTTGGCAACTTGCAATAAAACAAGTACAAGTATAGTCAAGTTAATGTACACAAAGACAATTAAGAGCAGAAATAGATCTTTCATGTTGAGATACTAATAAATTCAAGAACTGAAGGTTACTGACTTTGAAGCAGCCACACTGAAATAGCCTCTGTGACTAGTTTACAATGAGGGAGATATTCTCACCTAGAATTATGGGGGATGGCCAAACACATGATACCTAACACCAGACAAATGAGGCCAATAGTAATTTATTAATCATGTACATTCAATGCAGGGAGGAAAACACAGCATGCCATAGAAGGTCGCACAGGAATTGTGCTTAGGTTCTCACTGATGGAGAAGGAGCTGTGGGAGGCAGGCTTTATAGTATGAAGGGAGTGAGTGACCCCTGATCCATCTGCACAGGAAGATATGACTTGATTGTCAGAATAATTTCATGGAATGGCAGGGAAATGAAACATGCTATGATAGTGGTGTCAGTGTGGACCCAAGTCTAAGCTGAAATTGTCCCACCGGGCTGTCTCTGTGGTCTTTGGTTGATTCCAAACACTCAAGATGGATTTAGAGCTCTTTGAGAAAGGCACTTCTAAGCCAGATGTCCATGAAGCACAGGCTTGTGCTGGGTTTTCTATTTGTCCAAGCCCAAGAGATTCAAAAGAAGAAAGTGACCGGCTACCTCATGAACCCTGACTTATTTCCATTTGGAATAATTTATAAAGTTCTCCTTTATAACTGAAATAATTGAGTAATAAGCTATTCAAAATCTCTTAGCCTGAAAGAACTTTTAGATAATTAAATGTTGTAGTGAAGTATAACTTGAATGTATCTAAATCCCAATATAACCATAACAATAATACAAGAGTTTTTAAAACAAAATTTTATAATTAAGTTATAGAAAAATGGTCCATTTAAAATATTATTATTTTTTTAAAGATTTTATTTATTTATTTGACAGACAGAGATCACAAGTAGGCAGAGAGGCAGGTGGTGGGGGCGGGGGAGGGGGAAGCAGGCTCCCCACTGATCACAGAGCCTGATATTAGCCTCCATCCCAGGACCCTGAGATCATGACCTGAGACAAAGGCAGAGGCTTTAACCCACTGAGCCACCTAGGGGCCTTTAAAATATTACTTTTAAGAATAATTACTAATTTCAAATATTGGGTACGTATGACTTGACTTTTAGGTAGTTTATCTATCAACTGTATATTTAGAAGAATCTATTTCCATTCTATCAAAAATATTTGAACACAAAATATTTGAAGAAATTTGAGGATAAAAATATAAACTATTATAAACTATTATAAATATAAATATAAACTATTATAAACTATATAAAAAATAGAAACTATTATAATATATTGTGCATATATGTAACTTTTAAAAGGTGTTTAAAGGTCTATAAATGCATTCGTACTCTCAGAACTGTTACGTGGGAAAATGCAACTATACTGGATGAATACTTAACTATTGCTATGGAAATATAAACCACTACAAAACATAAAATCTCAAGAGCTTTGAGAGTAAGATAATAAGTACAGAAACCTATAATAAACTTAATATAGTTTTCTTCATCCTGTTAATTATCTTAAATATTCATTTCATATTAGGTTCAATACATTTCTCCCCTCAATAGTTATCTTATTTATTTATTTATTTATTTATTTGCATCTCATATATAATTTAGTTTAGGATTCTAGCCTGCTCTTAGCCAGCCCGTTCTTAGCCTGCCCTCGTTCTTTGGGATAGGTTTTCCTCAGTTTCGTCAAAGTAGTCTTTCTAAAAACACAAATAAGACACATTAGTTCTCAAATTGTTTAATAAATACTGATATCTTTCAAATTTAAAGCCATAAATTTATCATAGATAGGTCCTAGGGGATCTGGCACACATCTCTTGCCTCATTCTCTTAATGTAGTGTTCATCCATCCCTTCATTTACTCACCCATCCATATTTATAGACCACCAGTTTTTGGCTATCCACTATTATAAGGCTAGGGATGATATAGCAGAAGCAAGCACCATGGTTCTTGCTCTCATGTGAATGATGTTTTAGTCAATAAAAATACAGTGAAAATTTAAAAAAAAATTTTTGGAAAGTGATGCAAATCTTAAAAACATCATGAAATGGTGCAGTGTGATGACAATGAGATTTGGTCATCTCCAACCAAAGATCTCACCTTCTGACCTTGTAAATAATCATAATGATCTGTTTTATTTCAAAATATACCTACAATTTATTGAATACAAACACAGCTATAACCCAGAAACCCACAGTCCTGTCCCAGGAGGCAATGGGTACAATGTCTGTTTAGTGGTAGACTGTTATTTTTCACCTTGAGAGGAAAAAGAAAGGATAGGAAAGAGGAAAGAAGAAATTAACTACTATTTAGGAATCTGAATGATGGAACTCAAGGATATTAACTGTAGGCCACTAATTAGTCCAAATTATAAGTAGACAAAATACTAGAGTAGTAACTCAGTGTCTATGTGCATAAATCAACACAGTAAATCTGAAATTCTAGATAACTGTATCCATATTAAAGAAATTTGATGCACTAAGCCTAATATTTCTTCTTACTTGCTTTCACACCCTTGAATTTGACTTCCACATAAGCTCTTCAGAATCCTAATAATATAAATAAGTTGTGGGTTTGGACTTTCTGTGTATAGGCTATCTCTTTCTAAAATAATTCTGAATATCTATGTTCAAGATCATGTTGGAATCTAGTTAATTTTGTACTTGTTGGCAATAAGACATGGTGGTAAGAGGGTGGAGAGTCTGGAAGAGAATCAGTACCTAATTTTGATAACACAGTTTTGAAAATTTATATGGTAAATGGAGGGCTGGTGCCCTCAGATATGGTGGAATAGGACTCTTTAGCCAAAGATGCTGAGAGGAATTTCAAGATTCAAAATTCTCAGTCTCATTCACAGCTTCCCAATGGCACTCTCCTAGGACGCAGTTTTAATCTCTTCTAAAAAGTATCCTGGTAGCAAAGAATTAAAAATATCTCCTTCTCTTTTGGCATTAAAACCTGATCTCTTAGTAATTATCTAAATCACCAGTAATTTATACTTCAGGTTAGCATCTTTAAATGGCAGATTGGAAGCCATTAAATGAAAAATACAATTAATTTAATGAGTTGACAAAAGGGATTTTTAAAAATGAAATCAATTGACCATAAAAGAGTATTTCAGAATGTATCACATATTATGAAATACTGATTTGTTCAATTTTAATTTACACACACATACACAGAGGATTAAATTTAAATTTAATTTGCCTAGATATTCATTAAAAAAACAACTATTTAGCTTTTTCTTCAGGCTTGAATTCGGAAAATTCAATAACCATCTTCTACACTGTCAGTATCTTTTCTAACCCTTTGTATTTGTGGCATGATTAATTATCCACTGACTATGTAGAATACCATCATATCTAATCAGTATAATAACAACAAAAGAAATTCTGATTTATAAATAATATTTGTATATTTGGATAATTTCAACAATTTTTTGGAAAATGTTCTGATTTACATTTTAAATTGCCATGCACCAATCACTTATAGATTGTAGCTATTATCAGAAGGAAGTAATATTGCAATATTAAATGATGGTTTGAATGCATTTAATTATAAACAAATTATACAATCATTTTAAATAGGTAAATAAATAGGAAACTTCAATTCAGTTTTTGTAAATGAGGGGTATGTTAGAGCTAATAATGTTAGGAGTTACTGGAACAGTTAAAGACAGGGGCCAGTGTCCCCAACAAGAAAATATGGAGTCAGGACAGCTAAGACAAAACAGCAATGCCATCCTGTTTTGTAGCTTAGACAGGACTGCACTGACATTCTGCTTTGCAGCCTTTGCAGAAGTAACTTCTCCAAAATGTCCTAAAATAAGACAATTAACCACAAAAGCATGTGTCAGTATCACAGGCAAGGGGCAGTTAAGACATAAGCCCCCAGATGTCAGCAAAAAGACAATCAGCACATAGACATTAACCTAATAGGTAGACAGATACATACCAAAGCCCTGATTTGTACAACTTGACACACCCCGATTGCTTAAGAAATTTCCATAAAAACCCCTAAACTTAGAAACTCCTGTGGCAACCCTCGGGGTCCCTCCCTCCCCAGGAGTTTTGTACTATTATTTAGGAAACTCTCCTTTGCTGCCCACCACTCTTCAGCTACTCTTCATCTGGTTTACTTCTTCATCTTCAATGAGGCATGAGTAAGAGCAGGGGACAAGAATCCTGTAATAATTAGAACAACTCTAAATAATTTATAAAAATTTAAATAATATCATGAGCCAAAATAATATCAATCATATAGCATCATAATTTTAATCCTTATAGACTTGCTTGGTGTACAAGCATTCATAATACTTATCAAAATAATCAATAGCTAAAACTAAATTTAAAGTTTATTTAATTCCATTTACAACATGGGCCTTAAAGAATATTTGGAATTTTTCAACTCTTGGGAAATGAAATAAAAATTTATATCTTGAAACCCACATGGAGAAAAATTTATAAAGTCATGATCAATAAGATTCATGAAAAATCATCTTCAGTAATATTCACCAAAAATCATCTTTCATCTAGACATATTAAAGATTATGAAATATTTCAAAAAGAAAAGAAATCATTAGGAGAAAAATAACATAGTTAAAGCACAAACTTCAAAAAGCAGATTTTACAAGAGTTCTGTTTTAAGACACCTTACAATTTGTATTCTATGGAAATGAACATTTAAATAAATTACTGTCAAGATGAATTCTCAATCAATACACTCTGTCAAACAGAAGCACAGAATTTGGAGATATGCATAAGAAATGCCCCATCATCCCTCAAGTTACCAGTAACAAGGTCACCAATGCTGTTCAAGTACTCGGATCTAATAGTTGATCCTCAAACTTCTTTCAGCCAACTTAACAAACATGTTAGTCATAGTTGATTATCTCCTTAAGATTCTATCCTGTCTTGAATTCTGTGTTTCTCTACAGAGTAGATGTTCTCTCTTCACTACTGATCTCGCCTTCTGAGTGTCTTTTGTTTAAACTTCTTTTGTCTTGCTTGGACTCATACAACATTACCAATATATTGCTAAATTCTGGACTTTAAAAAAAATGTCTGCCAAATCTCTTATGATCGACTTGTGCCACTGGTCAAAACTACCATTATTTTCCACCTGTACTGAGTAAACTGTTACTAGTTTCTCTTCCTCAACTCTCTCCCCCATCACATTTTCCACCAAGTTCATGTCACTTTTCTCTTAAAAATTCCAATGGCTTTATAGACAATTCCTTAATGTGCTCTAATTAGAAACCTGGGTCTCCAATTGTGGGTTTTCAAGTATGGAGATAAACCTTCTTAAGGGAATTCCTAGGAGATGGGGACTTTTGTCTGCTTCCTCAGTGCTAAGCTCTAGGTGGATAACCTGTTCACAACTGCTTCTTTATTTGTCTCAGTTCATGTGAGGTGGATAGAAACTCCCGGTTCCAGCCCCTTTCCGTCCCTGGCTCTCCTTTGCTCCAGCTGGGGTCAAGGAAAGACCAAATAGCCATCCCATTTGACTAAGATAAGATAACAAGTCACTGCTTCTGCTGAGACAGAAGAAAAAGACCAGGTGCACAGTCCTGTTTGAATAAGAAAAGAAAGAGAAACAGCCCCCTAGGTGATTTAGCACTCTCCTGAGATGCCTCCACATGAAAGGGCCCATTCAGCCTTGAGAGACCTGGAAAACACCCTGTTACCATCCCCCATTGCCTGTAACCATAAAAACTCACTCCTAACCCTGTCTGGTGCTCAGTCTTTGGGAGCGATTCCACTGAGCCCGCTAGCATTAATAAAGCTGTGTTCTCCCATCTCTCTGTGTGCCGTTTGGGTTTCCTCGGTCACCTCAGATTTTCCACAACACATGTAGGACTTGCAAGCTCCATTAGCTATCAGAGCTGGGCTATCCAGGAAACCATTCCTAGGGCAAGGTGTAAAACTGTTGTGCAGACAGGTATATAAACTTCTTCCAGGAAAATACGAGCAATTTGGCTAGAAGGAAATGGTGTGGGGAAGGTACCTGCTGACTTTCATTCCCTGGGGAAGATTCAAACTAGACCCTAGATGCCAACTAAAATAAAAGCCTGTGGGCCATGAATCACAGACCTATACCTCTGAAACAAATAATACATTATATGTTAATTAAAAAAAAAAAAAGCCGTGGTCCTCAGGAAGCAGTCTTTAAAGTATGCTGATAAACCGCTTTCAGGGAAGGATTGGGAGATGGCTGTTCTGCCTGCTCCATCTGTGCTGAGCCCTGGGGGTAAGCCAGGGCTAGCTAGCCCTTCTGATGACAGACAGTTGGAAGAAGGACAAGAAGGCTTACCAGGACCCTTTTCAAAGTATTTTCTCATTTATTCCTCGTGTAGAAGTCACTCAGTAGTGTCTGGATTTCTTTCATAAAGAAATTGCTCCAATATATTGTCTTGTATTGAGTGCATCTGTGGGAGCAGAAGAGCTCAGCAGTCGCCTACCTATGTTGCCTCTATAATCTTAAATACATCTCCCAAGTGCACAAAAAAACATGAATTAGATATATTATTCTTCTGTCAAAATCCTCCAATGTTGTAAATAAAATCTAGGAGTAAAAACATAAGCAAATACTAATAATTGAACAAGAACAATAACAAAACCCTCTACAATATCCTTGAAGAGCCTAGTATACACTAGGCTTTCCCATTACCTCTAGACTTGAACTAAACATAGTCTCAACCCATTACTCTTCCCCCAGCCATAGTAGGGCTTATTGCCTATTTCATTCAAGTTTGTGTTCAACAGAGGGATCTCTTGAAGCCCTACCTAACATACTTCCAAATGCACCATCTTTCACCTTGATTTAGCTTTTATTTGTTTGATATTGATTTTCCTTCTCTGCAGTGTAAACTCTGTAAGAACATGGTCTTTGTTAAGTTCACTGTTAACCTCAGTGACACCCTGTATGGGTATCAAAGGGCTTTGTCAGGCAAGATATGTTCAAACATTGATGTAACAAGTTGATCAGTACCAAAAAGGCCCTGAAGTGTTTTAAGCAGAAAGAACACAATAAAATATACATTTTAGCGAGGTCTCTCTTATTAAAGTCTAAAATGGAACAAGCTTAGAAAAGGGATACAATAGAGAGAACTCTTTACATAGGCAAGTGAAAACTGATATAAAGTAAAAATAAAAATGTCTATATAAAAGAGAAACAGAGTTGAATGGTAATAATAAAGTGTGACCAACAAACTTTGAGAGATAGTAATTGGATGTAATCCCTGGGGAAAAAGGAGGAAACTAACATAACTCATGTTTCTGTTTGATATAAGAGAGGTACTTTGGGATGATGCAGATTCCCTATAATAGGTAATACAGACCTATGTACTTCCAGCAGATAGGGAATCTGCATGTAAGGAAGTGAGAACAGTCAGTAAATAATTTTCTTTGAAAATATTTGGTGGTGAAAGGCTATTACATCATATTTTATTTGTTTTAGAATAGAAATTTGAACATGCATTTACTTTGAGGAAAAACTGTTAATAGAAAAAATAAAAAGTTAACGATGCAGGAAAAAGCCTGAGAGAGGAGACGGAACAGAGGTTTGAGCACAGATGGTGGGATTAACCTCCAAGCAAGGCAGGGATTTTTTTCCTCAGAGGCATGGCAGGAAGATCTGAGGTTGGTTTTAGATAGAGATAAGATTGAAATCATTAGGTCAGTATGTCCAGAGGTCTCCTATGAGAAAGCCTTGATTTTCTCTGAAAACAATGCCTCACGTTAATAAATATATTTAGAAAAATTATTCTTTATAAAATAAACAAGAAAAAAGTCATTTTAACTTATTAGAAACAGTCTAAAATAGTGGTAAATGTGAATGTACCTGAATTTTCAAAATCTACTTTTTCCTCCAATTATCCACATTTTACCAACAAGCAATGGAACAAAATTATTTATTATCATCTTTTATATGTGTATATAGTTAGATGAAAGTTAGATGAAAGCATACGAGTAGTAGCAACTCCAACAACCTCCCCAAAGGTGTGTTATATTTTGTATCTTATTACTTTTAAAATTCTGTAGTTATTCTGAATTCAAAAAGAACATCTAATTAAGTTTGCATCATGAAAAATGTTGATATTGCAAAGGTAATAAAATATATGGAAAGTATTAATGTCAATGATCACTTTGCCTACATTTTCGGTAATTACAAATCAGTTTAATCACTGAATAAACACAAATAGTCTACACTTCAGTCTTAAAAATCTATTTCACAAGACAGATTAGTAAGTGGTATAAATGATCTAGAAATAAGGTTTTAATCCACTATTCTTTAAAAAGTATTTCAGGTGCTGTATTTGCAAAAAAGAAGGTTGAAATAATTTTTTAAACTGCTCATATTAAGGACATTTTGTTTTTGAAAGTAAGATATTAAGAATGTGTTTTTAAAATTTTGTTCAAAATCTTAATTTTCTTTTTTTTTATTTTTATGGTCTTAGTCTTTGAATACTAAACATAATTGTAGGTTAATATGGACAGCTATTTTTTTTTAATTAAAAACATCCTAAGACACATTCTTAAGATATAAAGCAGGGGAAGTGTGATTTGAATATATGTTTGTTATAGATCTTCTACTGATGCCTACCTGACTAAAAGTAGTTTGGAAATTTGAAAAATTTTTTTTCTTTTTCCTTTGTCACAGACATTGAGGCATATCATTGTATCCCATACTTGATCTGTACTATTTTCTGAATATAAGATAAAGAGGCATGAAATATCTAATATCACATACTTTTATTTTATAGCAAATGCATATTATTTAAATAAGCCCTTATCTTATCACTCATCCCTAAGAGAATCATAATTCATATATATCCTGAGTATATTATATTTCAAAGCTATTTTTTGCCTTTATTAATTCTTTTTAAGATTTTATTCATTTGACAGAGGGAGAGAGAAATTGGGGGAATGTGCGCACAAGCAGGGGGCACGGGAGAGGGAGAAGCAGGTTTCCTGCTGAGCGAGGAGTCCAATAGGGGACTCAACCCCAGGACCCTGGAATCATAGCTAGCTGAAGACAGAGGTTTAAATGACTGAGCCACCCAGGCACCCCATGCCTTTAATTCATTTAAAGTTTATCTTTGTGTATGGTATAAGTGAATGGTTGAGTTTCTTTCTTTCTTTTCTTTTCTTTTCTTTTTTTTTTTTTTTTGAGATTTTATTTGTTTATTTCTCAGGGAAAGAGAGAGAGCACAAGCAGGCAGAGTATAAGGCAAAGGCAGAGGGAGAAGCAGGTTTCCCACTTAGCAAGGAGCCTGATGCAGGACTCGATCCCAGTACCTAGGAATAATGACCTGAGCCAAAGGCAGCCACTTAACCAACTGAGCCACCCAGGTGTCCTGGTCAAGTTTCATTCTATCCAATTTTCCCAGCACCATTTATTGAAGAGACTGTCTTTTTTCTATTGGGTATTTTTCCTGTTTTGTTATAGATTATTTGACCATATTGTTGAGGGTCTATATCTGGGCTATTCCATTCCATTGGTGTATATATCTCTTTTTGTGTCAGTGTGTAATATAGCTTTGAATATAGCTTGAAATCAGGCAATGTGATGCCCCCAGCTTTGTTTTTCTTTTTCAACACTTCCTTGGAGATTTGGGGTCATTTCTGGTTCTATACAAATTTTAGGATTGTTTGTTCCAGCACTTTGAAAAATGCCAATGGCATTTTGATCAGGATGACATCGAAAGGACAGATTGCTCTAGGCAGTATAGACATTTTAACAATGTTTATTCTTCCAATCCATGAGCATGGAATGTTTTTTTATCTTTTTGTGTCTTCTTCAATTTCTTTCATGAATGTTCTGTAGTTCTTTGAGTATAGATCCTTTACCTCTTTGGATAGGTTTATTCCAAGGTATCTTATGGGTTTTGGTGCTATTGTAAATGGGATCGATTCTCTAATTTCCCTTTCTACAGTTTCATTGTTAGTGTATAAGTGTATAGTGTATAATAAAAGTGTATAGTGTATAAGAAAGCAACTGATTTCTGTGCATTGATTTTGTATCCTGCCACTTTACTGAATTGCTGTATGAGTTCTAGTAATTTGGGGATGGAGTCTTTTGGTTTTTCCAGATAAAATATCATACCATCTGTGAAGAGAGAGAGTTTTACTTCTTTGCCAATTTGAATATATTTTATTCCTTTTTGTTGTCTGATTGTTGTTGCTAGAATTTCTAACACTATTTTGAACAATAGCAGTGAGATCCAGCATCCTTGTTGTGGCGTCCTTGTTGTGTTCCTGATCTTAAGGGAAAGGCTCTCAGCTTTTCCCCATTGAGAATGATATGTGGGCTTTTGATAGATGGATTTTATGAAATTGAAGAATGTTCCCTCTACCCCTATAGTCTGAAGAGTTTTAATCAGGAAAGGATGTTATATTTTGTCAAATGCTTTTTCTGCATCGAGAGTACCATGCGGTGCTTTTCTCTTCTTTTATTAATTTGTTCTATCACATTGATTGATTTGTGAATGTTGAACCTCTCTTGCATCCCAGGAATAAATCCCACCTGGTTGTGGTGTATAATCCTTTTAATGTACTGTTGGAACCAATTAGCTAGTATCTTGTTGAGAATCTTGGCATCCATATTCATCTGGGATATTGGTCTGAAATTCTCCTTTTTAATCAGGTATTTGCCTGGTTTGGGGATCAAGGTAATGCTGGCCTAATATAAAGAGCCCCGAAGTTTTCCTTCTGTTTCTGTTTTTTTGAAAAAGCTTCAGGAGAATAGGTATTATTTCTTCTTTGAATGTTTAGTAGAATTCCCCAGGGCATCCATCAGGTCCTGGACTCTTGCTTTTGGGGAGGTTTTTGATCACTGCTTCAATCTTGTTACTAGTTATGAATCTATTCAGGTTGTCAATTTCTTCTTGTTTCAGTCTTGGAAGTTTATAGGTTTCCAGGAATGCATCCATTTCTTCTAGTTTGCTTAACTTTTGGGCATATAGCTGCTGATAATAATTTCTGATGACTGTTTCTATTTCCTTAGTGTTAGTCATGATCTCTCCCCTTCCAGTCATAATTTAGACAGGAATCCATCAAAATCCTAGAGGAGAACATAGCAGTAACCTCTTCCACAATGGCCACAGCAACTTCTTTCAAGATATGTCTCCAAAAGGAAGGGAAACAAAGCTGAAAATGAACTTATGGTACTCCATCAAGATAAAAAGCTTCTGCATAGTAAAGGGAGCAGTCAACAAAACAAAGAGGCAATCCACAGAATGGGAGAAGGTATTTGCAAATGACACTACAAACAAAAGGCTGATTTCCAAGATCTATAATGAACTTCTCAAACTCAACACCCAAAAAACAAATAATCAAGTTCAAAAAATGGGCAGAAGAAATGAACAGACATTTCTCCAAAGAAGAGATACAAATGGCTAAAAGACACAAGAAAAAATGTTATCATCATTAGCCATCAGGAAAATTCAAATCAAAACCACATTGAGATACCACCTTATACCAATTAGAATGGCAAAAATTGACAAGGCAACAAACAACAAATGTTGGAGAGGCTGTGGAGAAAGGACAACCCACTTACATTGTTGGTGGGAATGCAAGTTTGTACAGCCACTTTGGGAAAAAGTGTGGAAGTTCCTCAAAAAATTAAAAATAGAGCTATCCTATGACCCAGCAATTGCAATACTGGGTATTTACCCCCAAAGATACAGATGCAGTGAAAAGAAGAGCCATATGCACCCCAGTGTTCATAACAGCAATCTCTGCAATAGCCACACCATGGAAAGAGCCGAGATGCCCTTCTACAGACAAATGGATGAAGAAGATGTGGTCCATGTATACAATAATATATTACTCAGCCATCAGAAAGGATGGATACCCAGGTTTTGCATCAACATGGATGGGACTGGAGAAGATTATGTTGAGTTAAATAAGTCAAGCAGAGAAAGTCAATTATATGGTTTCCCTTACTTATGGAACATAAGGAATAGCATGGAGGGCATTAGGAGAAGGAAGGGAAAAATGAAGGGGGAGGAAATCAGAGGGGGAGATGAACCATGAGAGACTGTGGACTCTGAGAAACAAAATGAGGTTTTTAGAGGGGAGGGGGAAGGGGGGATGGATTAGTCTGGTGATCAGTATTAAGGAGGGCACGTATTGCGTGGAGCACTGGTCATTATATGTAAACAATGAATCTTGGGATACTACATCAAAAGCTAATAATGTACTCTATGGTGACTAACATAATTCTAAAAAAAGTAATCTTTATTAATCATATATAGTTCACAGATATTCTTTTTTATTTAAAGATTTTATTTATTTATTTGACAGAGATCACAAGTAGGCAGAGAGGCAGGCAGAGAGAGGGAGGCAGAGAGAGGGAGGGGGAAGCAGGCACCCCACTGAGCAGAGAGCCCAATGTGGGGCTCGATCCCAGGACCCTGGGATCATGACCTGAGCCAAGGGCAGAGGCTTTAACCAACTGAGCCACCCAGGTGCCCCACAGATATTCTTTAAAAAAAGGAAAAACAAATCAAAGAAAACAACTTTCTAGAGAAGCATAATCCTCATGAATTTTGCATCATAGTCATATTAAAAGCTTTGCATCATAGTCTTATATTAAAAAGAAAATAAAAGTGATATAATTTGTTTGCACTCTGATGCTTTCTAAATAAACTCTTTTTTTTAGAAAACTCTGGTCTTTACTTAAATGTACAGCAAAACAGATAAAATAGATAATAAGTTGTAGCTTATATTTATACAAAAGCTGCAAGTCCAAATAGTTTCAGATCATAAATGCATTATTTAATCACTTTAGTATGAAATTGATTTCCCAGTTTTCTGTATTGTTTATACTGCTTACTGAGAACAAGCCCTTTCATTTGGCCAGTGGCCTCCTCCTAACTTCCTTCTTAGTCAGATAATCAGAAACAGGAATATTTCTTAGTGAAAAAACAAATAAAAGTCTCAGTTAAAGAATACGTTTTACATTTGTTAAGAGTTTCAGTAAAATATCAAACATGGCCTTTGATTTCAAGGAGCTGAAATCTATCAGGAGAAACAACATATTTATACCTAAAATAATAAAAAAATGATTTTTGTAATGGATGTGTCTGAGTAGTTTTCACTAAGAGACTGTACGGTAGTTGTGCTTGACTCTCATGAACATTCCACACAGTACAATAAAGTCCAGAAGAAAACCACAATTATTCTTTTTCCTAATCAATTTTTTTTTCCTAGTCTTTATACAGAGGTTAATGGATTAATACAAATATTGCTGAAGTTCCAGAATCTCTTGTGTCCTTTGTCCTAGGTCAACCCAAAGTATTCTGTTTTCCTACTACACATGACAAATACGCACCACTTCTAGCAGAGAAAGGCTACAGCTACTCAAAACTCTCAGTATAGGTTTCTAAATGATGAATGCCCTCTTAACTTTTAAGCTAAGAACATAAAAATTGGATTCCTCATTGTTTTTATTCTAAGCAGGTGGTGAATACAATGGGTGGCGCTTTACGGGGATCTTAAATTAGGTTTGTGTTGCACACCATGGTGAAGATTGTAGATATATTCTGATGACAAGAAACACTTTTCCCATGACCCCAACTTTCCAGAGTCTGATTTGCTTATGGTCTATGTATCAGTATTAGTCTGCTAGGGCTGCCATAATAAAATGTCAAAGAATGGTTGACTTAAGCAAAAGACATTTATTTTCTCATAATTCTGGAGGCTGGATGTCCAACATCAAAATGTCCAGAGCTTTGGTTTCTACTGTATGCTTTCTCCTTGTCTTGAATATGGCCACCTTCTATCTGGCTACTCACACCCACCTCTCCTGTCTCTTTCTCTTCTTATAAGGACACCAGTCCTATTGAATCATGACCCCACCTTTATGACCTCATTTAACCTTAACTACCTCTTTAAAAGTCCTGTCTCTGAATATGGTCACATTGGAGTTTAGGGCTTCCATATATGACTTTTGGGGAGATATAATACAGCCAATAAATAAATAAATAAATAAATAAATAAAATGAACAAAATAAATAAACAAATGACAACAAAAGATCCATTTATTTTTCTAAAATACTTAACAATGTCATTCATAGTCTCTCAATGTTAGTCAAATTACACACATGTCTCTTTGAGGTACTAGTAATATATTTACTATATATTTATATATATATATGTATATACACACACACACACACATATATATGTAAACATACTGGCTTGTGTAAAATAACATATAATACATATAATAACATACATAATGTGATAATATGGAAAACAACTGTTCTTTAAGTTCATGAAAATGGGCTAAAGTTGTAAGGAACTCTAGAGCTTCCAGACCTGCTTTTTCAGACTGAATCATAAAAGCAGTAACTAAGTATAAGTGATTTGTGATTCCTTCTGATCCTCTACTGTAAGTGTACATGGGTGCCCTTAATGTCACATCTAAGGACTGAGAGAACTGCTTTCTACTTGTTTGTCTGGACACACTGAAATATAGAGAACAAAGGTGGTTATCTGAGAAAATCACATGATGCCAAAGCCATTTTCAGTTCTACAATTTTTAAGAACAGAAAATGGCATTCTAAATCAACGTACATAGAAAACAAAACAAAGAGCTAAATGTTTTTTATGCCACCAAAACCTCAAAAAGGATTAAATACTAAGCTAAAGATAAGTCATGAATCACACAGATATTTTCTTTTACTGTTGGACAAAAGAAAATATTCATGACGAAGACGGATGGTTAGAGAGATAGAGAGAGGAGATAAATAGATAGATGTGGTAGACTGATAGTAAACAAAATCATTTTATTCAGTCTTTCTGTATTGTTTCCTAGTCATGATGTGCTTCAACTCTGGTAAATAAAAACATGATATACCAAAATATTCTATCATCTTTTTATGATCCACATACGATTAGTAAAATATTTTTGAGGACAATTTTATTTTATTTATTTATTTTTTTAAAGATTTTATTTATTTATTTGACAGAGAGATCACAAGTATTCAGAGAGGCAGGCAGAGAGAGAGGGAGGGAAGCAGGCTCCCTGATGAGCAGAGAGCCCAAAGTGGGGTTTGATCCCAGGACCCTGAGATCATGACCTGAGCCAAAGGCAGAGGCTTAACCCACTGAACCACACAGGTACCCCCATTTTATTTATTTTTTTAAAGATTTATTTATTTGTTAAAGAGGGAGAGAGACTCTTAGAAGGGATAGGAGCAGAGGGAGAGGGAGGACCAGACTCCCCACAGAGAAGGAGGCCCGACACAAAGCCAATCCCAGGACCCTGAGATCATGATCTGAGCCCTAACCAAGTCAGTTGCTTAACCAACTGAGCCACCCAAAACACAATTTGTGTAAATATATTTCTTATAGAAAGACTTTTGAGAAAATGTGGATATAATATGATATGATATCATATCATGGATTTCGATAACATCTTAGCACATCATATACCACAGCATAGCTCTTACAGACTCTTAGGTAAATATGGTATTTCTGTCATCACTATGAAGTCATAAGGTATTAGGCATTCATTCTGACATTGGTAACTGTGAATTCTACTCATTATATGATTATTTTCAATATTTCTAGTTTTTAAAATATAAAATAATATAGCCCTTGGAATAGCTTTTGGAAAGTATAATTTGAACCCTATGACCTTTTGTCTGGAAAGCTAATTCCTAATGTCTAACCTAAAGTTTTCATACTTTTAGGTGTGGCAACTACTTCTTATTCTCCTCTCTTTGCTGCTTACTACTGAGAGAACTGGACATTTTTAAGGAATCCATCCTTAGAAGCTTGAAGTTAGATTCAGATGATGTTTCTTAATAAGTACTATTTTAAACATAACTAGAAAATTAGGCTGGATATATAGGATATATTGCTTAGTATGTAAGAGGTACACTAAAATCTATCTAGGATTTCCCACAAACTGGCAGAACCTCAACCAGAATAGAAATTGCTATTGCTATAACCCAAAACACATTTCCTGTATTAATAACTTGGTAGACTCAAGAAGTCAAGTTCATTGAACTTTTCCAGCCTGATCCTGGTTTCCAAGGAGGAGGCTATATTCACTGTGCTTGTCACAGTAAACTATAACTTTCACATCATTTATGTGGTAGAGTATGAGATTTTGCCAGTCAAATGTCATCCTGTAAGGAACTATTTTATTTTTAATATCTTAAATATTTTTGATAAATGAACATTAGCTAAGTAATACAATAGATATCCATATGGATATGAGTTAATGTTAAATGAAAACCATCCTCCTCACAAAACATGTCATTAAGTAACACAAATTATCCAAATTCATGACCAGAAAGTGAAATACTCTAACCCCTCCTTCTCTCCCCACTCCTTCATCCCCTGATGACCTTAGCCTATCACATAAATACCTTGGCTGATTATATCTTTGCAACAGTCGATCTTAGCAAAGAGCGAAATCCTCTATTACATTAAAATTATTCTCAATTTTGAAGAAAAGGAAGCCTGTATCTAAAGAGAACTTAGTGACATACAGAATGTTTCATGAAAAACAACTTGTGGAGAATGAAAAAAATGACTGCTGGTTTGTGATTCCTTTAAAGTTTACTCTCATTTGTAGAGCCTGAAGGAGACTGTGTAAAGAAGATAAAATAAAAACTCGGATGCCACACAAGATTAACTTGGCAATAGAGATAAGAACATTTAATCAATGGAAAACTAGCTTCATGGAACAGATCAGATCACAGTGACTGGAGGGCAGCATACCAAGCCCATGAATGATGGCTATTTACCTTTTGAGAACAATGACAATAATATTTTGCATTTTGATAGCTACTTTGATCAGAAGTTTCCAAACTCTTAGCATATTCTAACATATTAAACCTTCTTAGATAGATATGACTTCAATCAGAACTTTATAAAAAATAGGCTACTTAGAATCTATTGGAGAGAATGCAAGATGAGTGGAGATTAGAGATACTTTTGAAAACATCCCACAGCTCAACCCTTGTGGAGTACAGACTTATATTTTATGTAAAAGCCAATGGAGTTTCAAGATAATCAGAATCCTTGGCTAAGTATTAATGATATTTCCATATGGACAGAAATATTGAAGTTTTATTATAAATGAAATATTGGATATTAATCACTGAAAATAAATGTGTCACAAGTCTTCAGGAAGCAAGAAAACAGTAAAATAAGAGAAGTACCTGTGTGGCTCAGTCAGTTAAGCATCTGCCTTCCGCTCAGGCCATGATCCCAGAGTCCTGGGATCAAGCCCCATACCGGGCTCTCTGCTCAGTGGGAAGCCTGCTTCTCCCTCTCCCTCTGCCTGCTACTCTCCCTGCTTGTTCTCTCTCTTTCTCTGTCAAATAAATAAATAAAGTCTTAAAAATAAATAAATAAGTAGTAAAATAGAAGAAAAATAAAAGAAATAGTAGCAAATGATTATAACAAATAAGGCATTAAATTATTATAGTATGATGATTTAGACACCTGTATGTAATTATATACTAATAGTTATTATTTATGATGATAGCACAGGTATGTTGGGGGAGATTATTAATATTACCTTCTTTAAATGAAAACATCTTTCACACAGACAAGTTCTAATTTCATACACATAATTAAAAATAAATATCTTCCCTCACTATAAACATATAACATATACCAACACCTTATGAATTTATAAGAAAAAAATTACCCTTAATGAGGCCCAAAACTAGGTAAAATTAAGGGAAAGAATGGGATGGTTAAAAGAGATGTTTTATAGTTCTGCTTTTCCACTAAATGGCTGGATAGATAGATAGATGATAGATAGATGATAGATAGACATATAGATAGGTAGATTATAGATAATTTTCCTCCTTTATTACAGCTTCAATTAGGGACAATTTTTATGAACACTGTTTTCTGTCTCAGGTATAATATTAATGTATAATATTACATTTAATTTTTCTTAGCTGAAGTCTGTGGTAATGAATCATTTTTCTGTTCTGATTTTCTTTTGTATACAATATTTTTGTGCAAATGTGTATCCAAAAATAACACTATTCAACTGGGGTTATTTGAACAAGTGCTTTGAATTTAGTAACTAATCCAAACTGATATTTAGTACATTCTTTTATTATTATCAACTTTCTTATGATGAATATAATGAATATTCAGGTTCTAGAATGAGGAAAAAATTAATAAATAATTTACTATGCAGTTGATCTCTCAAATCTCATCAATGATCTAATTAAAAAACCTAACTTAGTTACTCTGTAACTTTTTGCCAAATATGGCACCAATCACTATAAAGGAAATTTATTATTGGTAAAAAAAAAAAGTTATGCAGATGTTAAAAAAAAAAAAAAAAGGTGTAAAGTGGACCAAGACTGAAGAAACTGACCCTAACATTATTTGAAGGTCTCAAAAATCGTGAATATGTTTAATGTTTAATAAGTATCCAAAGCTTAACAAATCATGTACTGACTCTTTATATCAGTTTTTCATATTATAAGCCAAAGTCAACGACCTCGAGGAAAAGATATGCATTTTGTAGTAGGATATTAACTAAGGAATTCCAGATAAATCTCTGAGAGAGCATCAAGCAAAGAGCTATACAGAAGAGTTTCAAGGATGCCCTTAGTTATATTGCAGATAATATTAATACTTAACTGACATCTATACTCCCTTCTCTTATTAACAATTGTTATTATTTATGAACCAGTACATAAAAAACAAGAATGGAAAAGACCCATGTTTATACTGACCATGAGAACAACTCTGAGAACATATGCTTATTTCATTTTTGGTGTTGGAAATCAATGTTTGCTCTAAGTCATTTTCCCCTAATTGTTGTTTTATATCAAGTCTATAAGTAAGAATGACTAATATTTTCCGATATAAGAAAAAAAAGAAATTAAGACCCATGAGTAAATTCTGATTTTAAACATTTTTATTAATAGCATGTTCTCTCTGTACAGGAAAAAACAAGTATTTCATTATATGGTAAGCTTAAAACATTTTAATTTAGATGTAAGTTTTTCTTTTCAAGATTTTATTTATTTGAGACAGAGACAGAGAGAGATCTGAGGGGTGGAGCAGAGGGAGAGGCAGACTCTCTACTAAGTGGGTCTCCATCCCAGGACCTTGAGATCATGAACCTGAGCCAGAGGCAGATGCTTAGCTTAACTGACTGAGACACCCAGGCATCCCTAGATGTAAGTCTTTAAAACATAAAATAAACTTGTTAAGTTACTATATGTATGGGTTTAAGTATTGATGAAGCAAATTGTAAGTTTTGTCAGCATTTTTAATAATATAAGATTCTTGTTTACTTTATTGATTAATATATGCATGTATACAATCCAAATTTATTTTGAGCCTTAATTTTACTGCTTTCTCTCTTCCTTTTTCTGTCTTTTGCAATATATTGTGGCATAAAAAAAATATATATATTATACACACACACACATATGATTTTATGATTGGATGTGATATGCCTACATATTTCATAGTATTCTTTGGGAAGATTGAGAAAAAATTAATTTTGCTATATTGTGCAATTTGCCTAGAAAACCCTTACATGAGGATTTTTTTTTTTTTTAAAGAGCAAAGCATTTTGGGTTTAAAAAAGCAATGTGAAAATGCCATTAAATCTCAGATTTGGACAATTTTATAAAAACAAAATGGAATAGAATGGATCTCTTAATCCCAGAATATCTATTTTTTTCATATCCTTAGTAATTTCTTGTATTTTCAGTTTTCGCTAAATAAAAGTAATTTATAGATAGCTTCACTGTTCTTTGAGCATAGATAATCTAGACATGAGAAGTAACATTTATCAAGAGTTCTCTTGATAATATAGAATGCAACTACTTACTTTTATTGGACATTCTTCCTCTTTTTCCCCCAAGACCCAAAAAATGCCAAAGGATGTCACCTGAAGCATAGATCTATAAAAGTTAAGTGCTGATAACACTATAAATCCATACTTAAAAAAATCTTCATTACTAAAATTAGTTTTCACTGAGTTCTTAATCTCACTATAATGAATGACATTTAATTATTTTTCAAAACAATATTTAGAGTCAGTTTTCAAAAAAATGGGATGAAACCAAAAGATGATTTTATATTTTGCATAAAATTTAAAAGATTCAGTGTTCCCAATACATGAACAGAAAAAGTCATAGTAGAAGAACTAAAAAACAAAAAACAGAAAGACAAGAAAAATGAAACACTGTTACTGAAAATTTTAATGTGATGATAATGTTCTTTCAGAGATATAAGGAGACTGTTTTGAAAAATTTTATATATTTTTAGATAATAGTGTATTAAATAGCTATCAGTATTACAAACCACAAAGAAAAATTCATGGTTATAATTACATCACCATATACTTTATAATTACATATCTCTAACTGATGCTTTTAATCACCTGCTGTAGTTGAACTACACCTGAGAAAAGGTTATACTCCGACTTCCAGTACTAATTGTAAAGTGTATTGAATTGCAGAACTGAGTGCAACGTTGATAGAATAAATAACAACTTTGTGAAAGTAATTTCAAAGTTCTAAAGCTATAATTCTTAATTTTTGCAATATTATCCCAATAACATCAAAGTCCTAAAATTGAAAGGGGATGATTTAGGACTTCCCTGTATAAAAATATACACATTTAGGGATGCCTGGGTGGCTCAGTTGGTTAAGCAGCTGCCTTCGGCTCAGGTCATGATCCCAGCGTCCTGGAATCGAGTCCCGCATCAGGCTCCTTGCTCGGCAGGGAGCCTGCTTCTCCCTCTGCCTCTGCCTGCCACTCTGTCTGCCTGTGCTTGCTCTCTCTCTCTCTCTGACAAATAAATAAACAAAAATCTTTAAAAAAAATATACATATATACACATTTATACACACATGTATAAAAATATGCATGTTGTCTAACTTTCTATTTTAAATGTTTCTTTAGAAGAATGTGATCACAATGTCTGTCCGATTTATTTGATCTCCTAAATAGTAATTGCTTGAAAATAATGGATTGTTACAGTAGTTTTAATCCAAGTAATACATCCTCCAAATTAAGTCTGGAGAGAATTTTCTAAAACTCACATCTGGGAAATGTCATAAAATTATCAAAAAGCTTCCCATAGTTATAAGGAAAAAATTCTTAGATTAGTTGCCATCAATCCAAATGATACCAACTCTAATTATAGGGTTCAGCTATTCACCATATGTACTCATCACCCCACATGTATCAGCTCAAAACTCCCTATGTGTTTCCAAAAACCTGTTTAAACCAATCTATTCTATTGGTTAATTCTTACTTATTTGCTTTATCTTTAAGTTCAAGACTTATTTTCTCTGAGCAGTGTTTTAGAACCCTTGTCTCTGCCTTAGCATCTTGTATTGTTACCTCTATTATGTGGCATAGCATCATATGAAACTGTATTTTAATTTATGACATACAGGTGAGCTCTTTGAGCTCGAAATGACCTCTATAGGTGAGACAAGGCCTATCTTTGACTACTTATAAGGGCATGTCAGAATTTCCTTGTATACTTTAAAACATGTTTAAGATAGTTAAACAGAATTATTGAAGACAAATCAAAGTCTTTTTTTTGATTTAGCATTTTCTCCACATTCTTAGAAGTAATAATCATCTCTCCTTTGTTAAAGGTAATAATCTTCCAATGTGATTAGATTTAAAATGAAGCAATACATTGGATAAATAATCATGATATAAGCATATAAAGTATTGGTAAAATTGTTCAACATATAAATCGTAGTTTTTGTCATACATCAAATCTAGCTGTTAAAAACAATACACTTTCAGGGTGCCTGGGTGGCTCAGTGGGTTAAGCCTCTGCCTTCGGCATAGGTCATGATCTCAGGGCCCTGGGATGAGGCCCTGCATCAGGCTCTCTGCTCAGCAGGGAGCCTGCTTCCCTCTCTCTCTCTCTCTCTCTCTGCCTACTTGTGATGGCTCTGTCAAATAAATAAATAAAATCTTTAAAAACAAAACAAAAAATACACTTTCATTTTCATTGGCATTAATTTTAAACCACTATGTATTAACTAAGTAAACAAAACCTAAAAACATTTTAGTCTTATTAGCCCCTAATTATTTATCTTTGGATGCAGTCATCTCTATACCTTCACAAATTTTAATTTTCTTTCCATATGAAATTAAAAAGTCCAAATGATGTAATTATCATATTTTTGTGATTTTTGAGTCTTTTTTTTTAACTAGGAATATTATTTTTTCAGTAGAAATTAACTTTACAATTGCATAATCACCATTATTTTCTATCTCCACCCTATTTATCTGCAGAAACTATTATTTAAGCTGTGGACAGTTTATATTTTATTTATCCTCATAAAAATAACATTTCCATTTTAGTTTTATTACACAATTTTTACCTAATATAATACATTTTCATACTTAAAATGCCATGTATACTTAATAGTATTCAATTTATCACTTCTTTTTTTAAAAAACTCTTTCTTCCTCTCTCTGTATATAGAGTGTATTAGCGAAGCTTCTCCAGAGAAACAGAACCAACAGGTTGTGTGTAATGCATTAGACAGAAAGTGAGAGAGAGAGATTTCTTTTAAGGAGCTGGTTCCTCAATTATGGAAGCCATACCCAGAATTTGCAGGATAGACCAGCAAGCTGGAAACCCAGAGCTGATATAATGGCAAAGCTTGTGTCTGAAGATAGTCTCAAGTTTGAATTCTCTCTATGCATCGATGTCCAAATTTCCTTTTTTTCCCCCCCAAATTTCCTTTTTTGAATCAGAGCAGCCTTTATATTAATTACTTCATTTTAACTTAGTTATCTTTTTAAAGACTGTCTCTAAATACAATCAAAGTCTGAGGAATTGGAGGTCAAGTCTTCAACATAAGAATTTTTGAGGGACACAGTATAGTCCATAACAGATAGACACAGATAGATAGATACAGGTAGATATAGATGTAAGTGTAGAAAGACAAATAGATATAAAATGAAATTTAATTTTATACTTTTATAGTACCAAATATATATTACAATATATTGAAAATTCAACTGAATGAAATAAAATAATTTTTGAAATGTTAATTTATATTTCTGGGAAGAAATATGTGTTTCTAGAATCTGACACTATTCTGTATGTATATGCTTTTAAATTTTGTATATAGAATTAATACCAGGGAAATCTTAAACAAATAGATGACTAATCTTAAGTTCTATTCCAAAAATATAAAATTTTATATATAATCAAATATTTTATTTAATAATAGTTAGTAACAGGTTAAAAATTTAAGGTCTGTTTCAACTTTTGGGAGGTAAAAGTTTTGAAATCAGTTGATTTGGAAAATGATTGTTTTTCATTCACCATGGATCCAGATGTGTTTTATCCTATAAGTGAGTGACAAATATTAGTAAAGTCTTACCTGAGGAGATCTGAAAAGAAAAGACCAATGACCTCCATATATTGAGCACTAGTATGTATCAGGTACTATACTGAATTCCTTATTAAAAAAAAAAAAAAGAAAACAGAACAAAACAAAAAAACAAACTCTACTGTTACTAGCTCCCATATACAGGAGAGGATAGATGGAAGAACTGAGTTAAAGAACCAGTGATTAACTGTCTCAAGCTAGTGAGTGGCAAGACTGGGATTTGAACTCAGGCTATCTGGCTCCAACCTCATTATTCTCTATGGTATGCTGCCTCTCCAAAACGCTTGTTAAATGTCTTTTTTCTTATACAATGAACTAAGACTTTTTTTTATACCCATTTAGAACTAATTTGTCCTGCATCCCATTCCTAGTTCATGATAGCTTATTTATAGGGTCAATCATTAAAAACCCATACCCTAAAATGAGCATGGGAAGCAAAGAGTTTAAGGGATTCCAATAGCAATTAGTTTTCCCCAAGTAGTTCATTTTGTTTAGCAAGGATTCTGGAAAGCCAAAGAAGCCATGCTAAATCACCATAATATTAGTGAGGCAAGATGTTTTTGGACAAGTGGAATGCTCTTTGGTGCCCAGGCAGATGGTTTCTCTCTTTTGGTTGGAGTGTCCCTGTCTATATAACAGGGAATTTCGACTACATGATAGCTAATGTTTCTTCCATGCCTATACCACCTACCTTGGCTTATCCTTGTTTCCAGAGGATGTGCGGTGGACACATGACTCCCCAGGGCTGCATGATATTCATCTATAATTCTGGGCTGCTTTTGAAACGAGTGTGAAGGACATGAGGTTAATAGAGTAAAACATATATGTAATGACAAAGCAAGGCACAACTGATGGAAAATAATGCAAAGAAATTTCATGAAACCCATATAATGTCATGCAAAATGAGTTTTTATCTAGTCACTAGTATAATTCCCCTTTTTTATACAAACATAATATTTAGAATTGCATTTACTTGGTTATGGACAAGATTATACTTGACTTGCATCACAAATAATATTCTCAATTTTATATGCAAACTATGAGTCATGGAACACTACATCAAAAAGTAATGATGTATGATGTATGATGACTAATAGTGTATGGTGACTAACATAATTTTTAAAAAAATAGGGAAAAGAAAGATTCTGGATGGATGAGACATATGCTTTCTATGCAATGAAGAGTGGAGAAAGACAAATTGTCATGCAGTGGGCATTGATGATACAAGTCAATTTTGGAAAATTGATCTTACATGATAGTTATGAATTCAGCATTGATTGACTTAAAACTACCCATGTGTATTTGTATGCTTAGTGTATTTGTATATAAACAAAATGGGGAGTGCTGTTATAGAGAATAAAATAATGAAGTGCATGCATATATGGGTAATCTGCTACTGTTAGCATCAACACAAAAAGAATTAGTCACTTGGTATGACTAGTTACTAATATATGATTTACTTGCATCACCTTCCTCAATCCTCACAATGATCTTAAAGATATTGAATGTTAGGGACTCCTGGGTGGCTCAGTCATTAAGCATCTGCCTTTGTCTGCCTTTGGCTCAAGTCATGATCCCAGGGTCCTGAGAATGAGCCCTGTGTAGGGCTCCCTGCTTGGTGGGGAGACTGCTTCACCATCTCCCATTCCCCCTGCTTGTGCTCCCTCTCCGTCTCAATCTCTCTCTGTCAAATAAATAAATAAATAAATTTTAAAATAAAATAAATAAAAAATAAAAATAATAAACAAAGATATTGAAAGTTAGCCAGTAGTTGAATAATTTGCTTAAGATCATAAAATTATTGAGTGGCAGGATAAGAATTTGAATAAGATATGCTTAGTTTTGAAGCCCATATTATTTCCACTAATCTTGCATCTCTGGAAATATTTGGATTTGGTTGGAAAATATTTTTTTCTATGATAAAACATTTAATTCATGATTACAATTTTGGAATTTTGAATATACACTCACAACAATTAAGACTCTTAGGCAATAACCTTAGGCTGGTTTGAGTTCTCATTTATTACAGCTATCTGTTACAAAACAGTGCCTGTATCTACCCAGTGGATGGCAAACAATGATTTTAGGCCATGCTTGTGTTCTGAAGAGAAGATTCACAGCAGCCATAGGTATTCTCAGTTTTGAAGAGGAAAAAAAACCACACAAAAAAACAAAAACAAAAACAAAAAAAATTCTATTGATATTATTTCAAAAAAAAAAAAAGAGGAAGAAGGGAAGTCTATGCATAGATGAGGGCAATACTAAACAGTAAAGGGGAATGAGATAAAGTTAGATCAGTTACTTAAAACACCCAACCTCATTTTCTGGGAAGCCCTGTGGAGACAGACAAGCTGGAGTCCCAGTTGCAAGGTCTGGGAGAAACGTCCTCCCCTCAAGCAACAATTCCAACTGACCCTCCTCATAAGGACTGCATTTATAGGACAAATGATGGGTGTCTGAGGTTAAACATTCATTTGCCTACATGCAGTTTGGAGCAAGTTGCATTTCTATGTTACCGTGTTTTCACGGAACCTGGGCAAGGTATCCTTGGCTCCCCTCCCAGATTCCACCATCCTAGAGGTCCAACCTGGAGCCAGAGGGGATGTAAGGCAAGATTTACAGCTCTTGGTGTCCAGCCCATAAAGGCCAGTTCTGACCCCTAATGTCAACTAATCATTCTCCCAAGGTCACTTATGCAGCACAAGGCTCGCAAGAACATTCTTCAGCCTGCCTGCCTATGTGCAGGTTGGAGTGGTCGGTTATGCAGAATGGATTACAGAAAAAATACATCTATACAATACAATACAACTGAAGTAATCAGTTGATCTAACCAAAAGAGATTTTTGGGGGGACAATTTGTTGCAAAGCAGAATGTATTTATGACAATTTTTTACTAAACAAATATAATCAATTCATGTATTTTTAATAATTCACTCAACATGTTAGATCCCATGAAATAAGGCCTTAACTCATAGAATAATAAGACATGAAAACTCAAAAATAATTTGTTAGTAAAAATGTTAAATATAAAAACATAATAAGATGGGCGCTAAATCAATTATTTAATAAGATTTAAAAAAAAAGAAAAACAAGATATCCAACCACCTGATGAAAGCTCCTTTCCAAAGCAGGGCATATATGAAATTCCCATATACAATCATTACCAATTTCCCAGAAGGCAGATTTATTGACTAGGCAATTCAGAACCTAATTCTTGTACACAGAGGGGGACTGGTTAGGAAGAGTTGCAAGTGATGGCAATATTTAGAAATACTATTTTCTAATTGTCTTGGATTTTATCTAAGAAAGAGAATTCTGGAAAGAGTGAGAAACACTGATTTTTTAATGTTTTTGTATGTTATAGAAAGAAGGAATTTTAATAAGGTCAGATTTAAATTGAGCTTATAAATAAAAAATACTCTGCCCTAAATGCCAAATCTAGACTCAAACCAAGAAATTTAAATTGTTTGCAAGAGATCAGTTTCTTATATTTCATAGGCTTAGAAAAATTTCTATTACATCTTGCTGTTCAAAAAAATATCAAGGTTGGGGTGTCTGGGTGGCTCATTTGGTTAAGTGTCTGCTTCTGGCTCAGGTCATGATCTCAGGGTTCTGGGATTGAGCCTTACATCAGGGTCCTTGTTCAGTGGGGAGTCTGCTTCTCTTTCTGCCTCTCCACCCCTGCTCATGCTCTCTTGCTCTCTCTCTCTCTCTCAAACCAATCAATCAATTTCTCTTAAAAAAAAAAAAGAAGAAGAAGAAGACTCACATGTTCTACCAAGTAAACCAGCCAGGCACCCTCATTCAGAAACACTGGGCACCTGGGTTTCTCAAGTCTCTCAAGCATCTGCTTTCAGCTTAAGTCGTGATCCCAGGATCCTGGGATAGAGCCCTGCATCAGGCTCCCTGCTCAGTTTGGTGCAAGAGCTCCTTGTGCTTTCCCTGCCAAATAAGTAAATAAAATCTTAAGAAAGTGAAAAAATAAGTTTAAAAAAATGTCAAGGCAGTTTACTTCCTGAAAGAAGAAGTGTTATTATGAACACCCGAAACTGTTGGAAACTTGAAATAGTTTCATTGTCACCAAACAGTTTAAATGACTTAGTTGTTCTTCCTCACCCTTTGCTCACAAAGTCTAAGAAACTTTGTTCTGGGAATGATTATGTCAAACCATGGGAAGAAGAGAGAAACGTAGACCATTTACTGGAGGAAAACAAAAGCAACAGCAAATGTATAAACTTGCTATGGATAAGCTCTCAGTAAAACCATAGACTCCAAGTTTAAAATAATTTAAATATAGCCAAATACACATGTCATTTAAAAGTTATTATTAACTTCTTTCAGTCATAGTTTGGTTACATATCTAGCAAGCATCGATAAAATAGATAATCTCAAAACAATAAAATTGGAATAAGATAAAAAAAAAACTAGGCCACTCCCCAGCTACTCTTCTTTTGGGGCACTTTGAGAAGCATTATCGTGTCTTGGATTTCTCCCTTTTAAATATAACTATCCAACTGTTATCTTAATTAAGTCTGCCATAGGCAAGGATCTGGTTTTCCACACCTGTGGAGAAAATTGTCATGGCATTTTAATGACTTAATAGAGCTTGAGGAAATGGGGGCTAGTGTGAATATGAGTAATGATTAGTTCAATTTAGTGCCAAAGCTGTCAATTTCCAATTAAGGGGTGGTTTGTTCCTCAACAATGTAGTACCACAAATTGGGAGTTATGACATTGTTAATTCATCTTTTGCCACCTGATAGAAATAAATGGCTCCCAGTAATCTCTTCCCTAATAAAGAATTACTGAAGTTAGGCACAGTTGGATATCAAGTTTAAAACCAAAGATATTATTTTCAGTAATGGAAATATGTGAGAAAAAGAAAAAAAGAATAGTAATCTTTGGTAACATGCCCACGTTATGGTATAATTGAATGTTAACGAATGTCAGAGCATGTAGTTGTAAGCATTGAATGTTTTACCAGAGAGGAAAGTATGATATTATTTATGTAAATAGAATAGAGAGAAGAAGGAGAAGAAGAAGAAGAAGAAGAAGAAGAAGAAGAAGAATTATAGTGCCCAGTGACAAGAAAGCTTTAGCAATAAAATACAAAGTAAATATAAAATTCTTCTCCCAATTAAGCATCAGCCTATGTATTATTTTCTATATAGACATGGGATAGAAAGTTGGAAGGAGTGTTAGAGAAAATATGAAAAGAATGGATCAATAACAAAAAGGAGAAATTTTAATTTATATTCATAACTAAAGAAGCATTATATCTGCTCTACTTAGTAGTAATAAGTACTACTTGTGAATATTATATAATAATAAAAAAGAAGTTTTAAGATATGGAACCAGCAAAATACATGGAGAAGAATGGATATACTTATCACACCAAAATTATATTTCAGAATATAGTAAAATAATAATAACAGCTCTTATTTATTAACTGTTACCTATGTGTTGAAGATTGCAATAGGTTAATTTTTACATATTTTATTTAACCCCATGCATATAAATAATGCATATAAATAATCCCACATATTTTATTTAATTCCCATGCAATTTGATTTTATTATTATTTTTCCATTTTACAGATGATAAAAATTATATTAAGAAAAATTAAGTGAAATACTGAAGGTAGCAAACTTAGGAAGGACTAGGGGCACTTGGGTGGCTCAATTGGTAAGGGTCTGCCTTCGGCTCAGGTCATGATCCCAGGGTCCTGGGATCGAATCCGACATCGGGCTCCTTGCTCCATGGGAAGCTTGTTTCTTCTCCCACTCCCCCTGCTTGTATTCCCTCTCTCACTGTGTCTCTGTCAAATTAATAAATAAAATCTTAAAAACAAAAACAAAAACAAAAACACCACAACTTGGGAAGGACTAGGTTCTCAAAAGAACCCTTGTCCTCTGATACAAAAGTCCATGCTCATTTGTGTCAAGACTTTCTAACATTCCTTAAGGTGTTGATACTTTTTATTAATGCATGATGATTCACCTGCAAAGGTCATATTATATGACTGATAATGTTATCCATTATCTATTGTCAGTATAACAAACTCATCTTGAATCTTAATGGTTTAGGGTTTTGCAAGTCAGGGCGAGCTTAGTGGAGATGGTTCACTGCTCCTGCTCTACTTAGCCTGAGCTGGTACAGCTTGATCTGGGCTGCAGCAAACACTTCCAAGATGGACTACTCTCTTTGTTGGAAAGTTGGTGTTGGCTACGGTAGCTCTGGTGGGGCATCAACCACATATCTGTGCGATGTCTCTCCATGTGATAGCTTGATCTTCCTTATAACATCACAGCCAAGTTCCAAGAAAGAACACTTCCAGAAGACAAACCCTAATGGGAGAGCCCAGGGAGCTTCTCCTTTCATCATACTTGTTCGTGCCGCATTCACCAAACACAGTCACAGGAACAACTCTATTGTCAAAGTGTGAGGTGACTACCCAAGAGCATTAACACTGCGAGGTATGGATCACGGTCAGCACCAAAATAACGGTTCATCTGAATACGATTCATGCAACTTTGGTGTGAACGTGGAAGACAAAAACCTATATTTCCTTTATTTGTGGAGTGGAATTAAAGAAGAATGGAGCAAATTCCTCCCTTTCATTGTAGTACAAAATAGGCATTTAATAATTAGATTTAGCATCACTGATATTGAAAAGGAACATTTTAAAAATGTATAATCATAAGTTTTAAAAATCAAAGGTTTCTATGTAGCAAACAGACTGAGTGCCTTTATTGATAGTCTTACAGGAAAACAAGAAAAACAAGAAAAAAATGAAAGATAAAATTATTTTTAATTTCTTTAAGTATAATTAATGAAATGGCAAAATAATAAAAAAAAGATGCTTATATATCAAAACTAGTAAAATTAAGCATTCTAAATCTGACTCTTTTTGTTAAAGATATTTACAAATGATGTGAACTTGAGTTCCACTTTTCTTGGCCTTGAGGAACACAGGGGCAGTGGGCAAAACCCTGTATTTGTCAAGAGGGAAAATCCAATTGGAGGTAATTCATAAAAAGCTAGTAGCCAACAAAATTTTCTTTTTATATTTTATTTGACAGAGAGAGACACAACAAGAGAGGGGAATACAAGCAGGCAGAGTGGGAGAGGGAGAAGCAGGCTTCCCGCTGAGCAGGGAACCTGATGTGGGGCTTGATCCCAGGACCCTGGGATCATGACCTGAGCTGAAGGCAGCTGCAAGACTAAGCCACCCAGGCACTCCTAGTAGCCAACATTTCTAACCCTTCAGTATATTAATTTAACACATTACCAGCAAATTGCAAGAAAATGCTCCGGTTGGCAATTGGGGTAGTAAGTGATAATAAAATAATATCTCCTTGATAATTCATAACCATGTGTTTTAAATGTAATATTTATAAGACAAATTTACATCTAAATTTGAATTCACTCCCTGGAAAATCAGAAAGAGTCTTAATACCTACATTGTGAAGGCACGATCATGCACGTAACAACTCTGGACTATCTGAGTGAGTGAAAGGAATCTCTATAGAAATGGAATAACTAACATCAAATTAGAGAAAATACATCAGAGACAAAAAAAAAAAAAGAAGTTAGCAATTGCTCTTCATGGGAAACGTGGGGTTGGTTTGTATGCAGTTAGCATGTGTTCTCCTTTACTCCTCCATTCTTCAGCATTGTTTACACAAGGGGTTAGTCTAAGTACAGTACAGTCTAGGAATGCGGCATGCCTGCCAATTCTGGAGTTCACTTAGCTGACCCATTTGGGGAGCCATGCTCTCCAAAACTGTTGTGTGGACTTCCATCTGTTATTTATTTGCTTTCTTTGTTATTTAGACACCAGGTGCAGAGGAGGAATTCTATTAATTAAAGGACCCCTCAGAGACTAGAGTAACATTATTAATGTCAAAACAATATTAAAATAGTTTTAAATTGAATTTATTATACTAAATTGAATTTATTATTATTTATTATGTATAGACTTATCTATGTTTATGATAGATTACCCATCGATTTGTCAGCTTACATATTATAATATAATAAACAGTTTTAAACCTGTGCAGTTTATTTATAGGCATATTGAGATTATTGATGAAGTATTTAAATTGCAAATGTCATATTTTTTTATTTTCAGCTTAAGAAAAACTTCAATTTAAATAATTCATATGATAACTTCAAATGGTGAAAATAAACTAATGAATTTACCTTTGAAATTTAAATCTTCTAAAAACATTCACAAAACTACTTGGTAAAAATATGATCATTGAATATCTTGCTAGAGTATAAACACTCAGAAATAAGTGATAATAGGTACGTTTTTCTACTCTTTGTGAAGATTTTATTTTGTTGCTCTTGGCTTGGTTGATTGAGTTGTTGATTTATTCTTTCATTAAGCATGTGTATCTTTGAGGTCAGAAAAGATAATTGGAAAACTAAAAGAAGACTAGGCATGTTTTCTGTCAACTACATGTCACAGTTAAGATCTGAATCAGGAAGTCCTTTGAAAATCAGTGTAGCCAGTTCCGGACAGGAGATTTACATCAGAGACATTTTGAAACATTTGTTGTACCTTCACTTTCCTTATGATTCGGGCTAAGTACTTCAACCTTTTTTTCCTGTTTCTTCATATGTGAAATGGGATAATGTTGCTAAGGAATACATATGTGGAACTAAAATTAGGTAAGACATTTCATATTTGGCTATCACAATTTTTTTTTTTATGTTCTTGTATGTGTTCCTTGTCTTAATGAGTGTGACACTTTCATTTTGTCTGAGGGAAGATTAGGAGCCCAGAAATGCAAAAAGAAAAAAAGGTGTAGATGACATTGGGTTATATTCTGAGACTTATGGCCTTCTTAGTCTGGAAAAGTTTTTTCTGTATCTGTATCTCTTAACTGTAGAGCATAGATAATTCAGAATAGGGCAAACAGGAAATGCATTCAATCTAAGTTGGATGCGAAGGGGCATTCTGATGGAAAATAGAAATACGTGTGAATCGAAAAGGCAAGGCATCAGATGTCTATGCTCCCTCCTCTTTAATAGTGGAAATTCCACTCAATGATACTAAAACACTTAATTAATTAAATCACATATTACTTTGTATATTTTTATCCGATAAATGTGAACATAATTTCTTTCTGGTGGAAAGGAGAACTCCCCAAGTTTATTGCCCTAGTAGGCATTAGTCAGTTTTGCATTCAACAAAGCAATCTTATCGTTCTCTTATTAAGTTCCTGATTAGTATGTAGCTCCCCAAATGCTTTCTTTGATGTTAGAATGTCAAATGAAAATTTCCATCTAATATATTCCAAAAGACAGAGCAGGAGGAACACATATTCTGAAAACAAATCTTCACTCTATAAAAATACATTAAGCTTTATTTGAGACAAATTAATTTATTTTGTGAAAAGAACAAAGGAGAGAATCGACTAAATCAAAAAGATTAAATGTTAATTCACTTGATACTTAAAAGGAAATTCTCTGCACCACATTTCTCCAGTGGTCTTATTAACACCACTTCAGGCCAAATACAATATACATGCATCATCAAAGAATTTACGAGCATATTCAGTTCTCTGATTTATCAACCATATTTCCCACTGAATACTCATTTTTTCATTACACATATGAATTAGTTGCAAGTTAAAGTTTATTTTATTCGTCTTTTATTCCAATTAGTGTCCTGATAATTGTTACTTTGATTGCCTATGACACATCTGCTCTGGAAAGTGATAGATAGCTCAAGGTTTTTATAGAGATGGTGATGTTATTTTCCACACCTTGTGATTTCAATCATAACAATTATTAAATTTGTCAAACTTATACACCCATGTAAAGAGACAGCCAGTTTTATAAGGTTTGTTAAGAAAAAAAGGCAGTCAATGGCCTTCATTTCCCTTCCTCATTTTTTCTTCCCCGGGTAACTATTTTCAAATCTGTTAGCTAAGTTTTTGTGATTTACTTCCATATCTCCAGAGATTGTGCTTGATTGATCCTTTAGGCATTTTCTATTGACTTCCCACCACAGAAGTTGAAGACTTAACTGTCTTTCTTTCCCCAAACCCCAACACATAGACATGTATTTCCCATCTATCATCCTCCAAAAATAAATACATCATTATATTGATGAGGTCAATATGGAGTGGTTACATTATCATAAAGTAAATGAATTCTATTCCCAAATGAGTCATACAGTAGACATGCTTACTTACATACTTGTATCTAACTTACTGGATATAGGCTTACTTTTCTGAAATACTATGTTATTATGTGTATCAATGAGAGAGAAGATTGACCCCTAAGGAGGGATAAATCTGACTATGAAAACACGTAGGGTTTTGCCTTAAGGTTATAGTTTATCCAATAACATTGGATGATTACAAGAATGGAGAAAAATGGGTTTTAAACTTGTCCAAGTAAGAGATAATGATTTCGTTGAGTAATGTAATAGTAGAGGAATAGGAGAAAAGGAAGTATCCGAGATAATTGGGGAGTTAGAACTGGCAATTTTAGTAATTGAATGTTGGAAGGTGAAGAAGAATTCCAAGAAAAATCACCATATTTCCACAAGAATAGGAAAGAAAAATATTCACTGCAGACCACAAGTACATTGATAAAATAATCTTACATATAAATGAAACCATTAAACTTGGGGAAATATTTGCTAGGAAAATATAACTACTTTTAATGAATACATTAAAATACTTTGAGCATATGTACACATTTTAATAAAATACAATATAGAGAAACCATTCAGAAAGTATTATGTTAATATACCTGTTGAAGAATATTATTTAAACACTTAGTACATTAGTTTAGTATAATAATGAAGCATTTTGCTCTTGAAAAAAGCACGAATTATAAGTTGGTGCTGTATAAATATTTGTTTCCAACAAAAGCAGATTGAAAGAATAATTTATTTTGCTATAGTATGTTTCTAACAATCAAGGAAGGTATAATAATAAATTAGAACACAAAATTCATTATAGGACTTAAGTATAATGCTTACAGTAGTTGAGTAAGTGGTTATTATTGCACATATTAATTACGATTGTCATAGATACTGAATAATAAACTATTTCCTATGTAATACTTACTGAACTCATTTAGAATTCCAAACATATCTCAATGAATAAATTAAAATGTTCAAATTACTCTCAAAATAACAGAGAAATGAAGTTTGAAAGTTGTATTTTTTGTTTAACAGAAGAAATCAGGCAGTTTATGATTATTTAAATAAACAGATTTGAGGAAGTTTGATTCAATGAGACATTTTGAAAGCCAGTTTCTAGGTGGAAGTGTGTGTGTGTGTGTGTGTGTGTGTGTGTGTTTAAATTGATATGCATTATTTATTGAGTTTCACTGCAATATAGAAGAGAAGAAAAACTTACTGAAACAATCTGTATTACAACATCTACTCTTATTCTCCATTCCAGCTATGGCCATCTCCTTATCTAGAGAACTCCATAATTTTTCACACACCTCATTATTTAGACAAAAGTTCAAGTTGTTTGAAAGGAATAAGAAATTATTATCATGTGCAATGGTAGATATTTTTAACTTTTCATTCTGGAGACTATATACTTATCTCTAGGGAATTAGATATTTTCAAACTAATATCAAATACTACTACTATATGAATCAAACACAAACATAATTCATTGGATAAAATTATTTATGTTTACTGTCTATTTCTCTGTCTCATATTTAACATAGTGAATGAAAGTACAAGTCAGAATTTAAAATGACAAAACAGGTTATATTGATTTGTATGATTATACATTTATATTATATAAAATTATTGGTAGTTGTATTCTATTTCCATTG
Organism: Enhydra lutris kenyoni; assembly: GCF_002288905.1. Lineage (NCBI taxonomy): Eukaryota > Metazoa > Chordata > Mammalia > Carnivora > Mustelidae > Enhydra > Enhydra lutris. Next base: position 56,320,758 of record NW_019154089.1, on the reverse strand, counting down.
ATACCTTGACATTTCAGGTTTTCAGATAATTGTGCAGAGTAGGGTTAATTCTCAAAATAAGATGTTATTCTTCTAAATGTAAAAGTTTCATTATCCTCCCAAGAAATATTTTCTCTGTAGTTATATATCCCTTTTATAATCATATGTTCACCTTACATCAATCAAGCATTTAAATTTAAATGACTTCTGATATGACTTCAGAAAAAATATAGTAAGATTATGTTTCTGTGTAATATGTTGGTAAAATATACATTATAACCAAAATTACATTGAACCTATTCTTAGTAGGCAATTACACCAGATAACACACACACACACACACACACACACACACACACAAGTATTTAATATTTGCATATGCACAGGACAAGAAAGTATATAGTCCTATCTTTAAATTACCAATAAGGCCACAATGTATTTTAGAGAAGTTAGATTTTTACTTACATCAAGAAATATTTTTCAGGAAAATAGGACAATAATGAAAATTTGTTAACTACCCTTTTCTGAAACACACCCCCAATACAAAAACAAGTGTTCAACTACACGAGGATAGGAAATAGCAATGACTTCATATGTAAATGAACACTATAATTTAGACAGAATAATTTGAACAAAATTTAAAGATATGAAAATTTAATTATTATGTCACATTTAATGTTTCCCATGATATAGAATTCAAGGAAAAAATTTGAAAGTCTCAGTTATTTGCAACTCTGTTGGAAGGATTTGTACTTATTGTCTGGTCTTGCAAAATGTCAATGTAAATGAGAAGAGACTAGAAAAAATTTATTCATGTTAATATTTGAGGATTGCAAACTTGGGGAGAGCTGTCTGTGCTTAAGGATGAGTAAACCAAGGACATGAATCAACCTACAAAGAGGACACATGTTAACTTTACATAGTTGATCAGAAAAGCAGTGTACTAGAGATAGCAGAAGCATATATATACTTTGAAAGGAAATATTCAGGGGAGAAAACAATCTTTATACTTTCAAAGAAGGTGAAGTAAATAATAGAAGTATAGTGAAAAGAACAAAGTTTTATGTGTGTTCTAGATTTAGAAAGTTACAAGAAGTACTTTTAATTTGATTCAGTATTGTAAAATGCTACAGCAGAAAATTATATATATATATATATTTTTTAAGATTTTATTTATTTACTTGACAGAGAGAGAGAGAGAGACAGATCACAAGTAGGCAGAGAGGCAGGCAGAGAGAGAGAGGAGGAAGCAGGCTCCCCGCCGAGCAGAGAGCCCGATGCGGGGCTCGATCTCAGGACCCTGAGATCTTGACCTGAGCCGAAGGCAGAGGCTTTAACCCACTGAGCCACCCAGGCGCCCCGAAAATTATATTTTTTAATTGAAGTACAATTGGCATATAATGGCATTAATTATACTAATTTCAAGTGTGTATTTATTTTTTATTGTATGTAATTAAAAAAAAGTTGAGTTGGGAGTAATAAATAGAAAAAATAATTCAACAAGTAAAATTTAAATTCAGCTAAATCTGAAATGATTGACAATACGTGAAATCTGTGAAATATTACCCATCATGATTTATGACTTCCTATAATTACCTTAAATACATTCAGAAATGATAGCATCTATACAAGATAGGGTAATGTTTCATATCAGTAAAGATGGGTTATGTCACAAAATTATTTGACATGATCCTGAACCCATTATAACTGAATGCCACAAGTGTAATAAAACCTCCTTTACTCACAGTAGAGAAAACAACAAAATCACATATAAATTTCTTTATACTATTACCTCTCCTTAGCTATTTTGTAAAAAATAGAATTTTTGTTTAGCTGCCTAAAACATATCCTATAGTTTTCTAATCAGTACAGAGACAAATTCAAAACACAATAATAGGCCAGGTGTTAATTTTAAGCGCAAAGTGAATCCTTGTGTGATTTTTTCCCTTTCTTTTCTTTCTTTCTTTCTCTCTACTGAAAATTCCACCATAATGTTAAGCAGATATCTTTTAATTATTCATTTTATGTTCTTAAACTAGTTTCATTATTATTTGGCTTATTCAGTATGAAGCTGAAAATATATATAATAAAACACATAAATGATGAGGAAAGGTGATTTGGTAGAGTTAGTGAAAGAATTGAAAAGAAAATTAAGGAACATTTTAAGTGTAGGTCAAAGCACTCTTTAAAAAAAAAAAATGATCGTGAGACTAGACTGATAAATCTATAGTGAATACCAAATACAATAATCCACCCTGGCTAGAATTTAGGTAAAGAAAATAAAGTTTTCTTTAAAGTTTTTTTCAAAGATTTCCTTAGTACTTTTAGCTGTGAGGAAACAAGAGAAAAAATTTTCCTCAATCATTTGCTAGAACTAGTAAGTGATTTAAGAACTTTATATAATATGAAGTTAATGTATAAATATTAATTGATTTTAAATGTTATTATATGTTATATAATTGTAATATATAATTATATTACACATTTATATATTATGTATACTAAACACATACATATATGTTTATTGTTATATTACATATAATTAATAATTTCAATATTCTAGCAAAATGAAATCAAATATGTAAGTATCTGATAAGGAGATTCACAGTGACAGTAATTTTGAGGTTGAATAAGCAATTGACCCAAAAATACTATATATGAAACAAAAACTCTATATAGTAAACATTTGAGTGGTCTCATAGAAGTTACATTTAACTGTATTACATCATGTATTAAGTTATGTATATTAGGTTATATTTTTATTTATGAATAGGATACCAGGTCTGATCAGGTGAACTATGATGTCATTTTCTGACAGAGTTAGCCTTACCCACCTCATAATTGTACGTCCTTCCTAGACATCATAATTTTTAAATAAGCAATATTTATCAGCTTTGCCTCATTGGTTTCCACTGGTATATTTCTGAAAGCAAAATTCTGAAGAATCCAGCCACCAAATGCCAGCAAGCTTCATGGAATTTGGTATTATGGACTGCCACACAAAAATATTGCTTTTTCTCCTTACCTGACTCTTGTAAGATTGCCAGCCAATGTCCCCAAATATCTTCTGTGCAGATCTCAGGTACTGGTGCAATTCTGTCCTCAGGGTTTAGTTTATGGATGACCAAGTGTTCTATGTCACAAGCATAATAACAGCTTGGAGATGGGTTAGAATATTAGGATTTGGGTATCTTCTGAAATGTATCATTTAGGATACTTTTGGTCAATTAACAGGAAAATAGAAATAACTAGATATGTATTAAAATAAAGCAAATGTATTATTCCAATTAAAAAAGATTAAGAGAGGGATGCCTGGGTGGCTCAGTTGGTTGGGCGGCCACCTTCGGCTCAGGTCATGATCTCAGTGTCCTGGGATCGAGTCCCACATCGGGCTCCTTGCTCAGCGGGGAGCCTGCTTCTCCCTCTGCCTCTGCCTGCCACTCTGTCTGCCTGTGCTTGCTCTCTCTCTCTCTCTCTCTCTAACAAATAAATAAATAAAATCTTTAAAAAAAAAAGATTAAGAGAGGAGGCAATTTTAAGATTAATTAATGAAGGAGCTCAAAAATATCATCAAGGAACAGATTATCCTAATTCTTCCCCTCTGCCAACTTCAGCGCACTGGCTTTTGTTCCCAGATTTGACTTCTTGTGTTACAAAATAGACAAAACCATTTTAAAAATTCAGTCTCACACAGGAAAATCTAAATACACAGGAGAAAAGAACATATCCTCTTTCAGAGAAAAGTTTTTTAGAAGTTCCTTACACCCCAGCAGATAATTTCAACTATTAACAATGCCTGTCAAAATCTAGGGAGATATGCAAAATGCCCATAATATGAAAGCATACAGGGTATATGTGTAATATGCTTTTAAATTAGGATAATAGTAATTTTTCAACCATTGAGATATTTTTAAATATGAAAAGATTGAATGTACTCAAAACAATATTTTAGGCCTTTTGTTACATTGACAAGAGCAAAGAAATTCATTCTTCGCATTTGACATTTTTAACTCCTGTTGTGAATTCTTGTTTCATAATGGTATTTTAAAAGGATGTCAGTTTTAAGTTATCTTTTATTGATTTAATTCAAACCTTCAAGCACTTATCTTTTATATTTGTTGTTCTCTTTTTATGTATGACACTTCATGCTGCTATAGATAACACATTTTGTGTACCCAAAACAAAATAAAAAAAAACAAAAACTTGGTGAATCATTTATTATTATAAATATCCAATCCAATTAAACTCTGTATATTTGATTTTTAAGCTAATTTATATAAGTGTGACTATATCATTCAATGACATCGTTCAATTTTATGAATCATATATGTTTGGCTAATGTTTAGGTAACTGTTTCAATTTATCAGGCCCTAGTGTGAAATCTGAGAGGTCAGTTCTGCCATGACTCAGAAGCTCCTTTTGTCAATATCTAAGTAATTCTTAAATTAGAAATTTTTGACTATTAATATATGCTCTTTAGGAAGAATCAAAGAACTCTATGAAATAATAATACATAATATAGCAAAAATATTACATAATATTACATAATAAATACAAAATATATTACATAATAATAATAATACATAATAATACATAATAATAGCAAAAATATTACAATTACAATGCAACACATGTCCTAAATGTCTTATATGTATCATCTCAAATAATTTTCCAAAAAGATTCATGCCAGGGCTCTTATCTTTATTCTCTTCACAGATGAGGAAACTTGTATGAGGCATTAGGGATTTCTCAGGTGGCTATGCAGGTGGCTCTGCCCACAGGAGGATTTCCCATCACCTGGGTCCTCTGGGGACATTCCATAAAGAAGCCGTAGTGATTAGCTGTCCACTTCTAGTGGAGGGTGCCTGCATATCACTCAAAACTCCCTGTAAACCAGGATCCAGTTTTCTCTACCACTGGGAATCCCTAATGAAGCCACAGGTACAGTCTGGAGAGATAAGTTGTTATAGCAGAAGTGGGAGACACTGATATTTTTTCCACTTGCATTTGCTAGTTACTTGTGTCTTCGAGACCAGCTGGAGCCTTATCCATTATCTAGCACTTCCATTTAATAATGAAGTATTGCTGGGCATGCTCATTTATATAACTTGTTTCATCAGACAACATGCTGTTCATAGTAAGCAACTTAACTTTCAATCTCTGCTAAAGCCCAGTAGCAAAATAAAACCTGCTTCTCAGTTGACAAAACCATTTTAAAAATTTCATTTAAAAATGAAACTAAATTTCATTTAAAAATGAAACCACCAGGGCCTGCCATGGGCTCCCCCACAGCACACCTACCACTGACACTGCAAGCATCATTTGATCTGCTGTATCATAGGGCCAGGTAGCTAAAATATTTTGCAGACCAGCCAGCCTAAGCCTGTTGCAGATCCTCCTCTTTTTCTGGGCCCCACTCAAAACTAACAGCTTTTCAGGTCATCCAATAAATGGATCAGAATAGAACATCCAAATGAGGAGTATGTTGCCTCCAAAATCCAAAGATTTTGCACTAGGAGTGCAACAATTTTTCTTTTGCATTAAAAAAGAGAGGTCTCAGCATTGTCCATACCACTGGGCCCCAATATATTTTACAGAGGTGGAAAGACCTTGAATTTTAGTAGGATATATTGTCATCTTCTGCATAAAAAACATCTTATGAATGTGTTTGGAGATAGTTACTACTTTTCTGATAAGTCCAATCAACAAAATACCATCAATAACTGGACAAGTGTGATGTCTTATGGAAGGGAAAGGTAATCAAGAGCCCCATGAACTAAATTATTAGATCGGGCTGGAGAGTTGGTCTAACTCCAGGGAAAGACAGCACATACCACTGGCCTTGCCACTTCAAAAAACTACATCTTGTGGCAATTACTAATATCTATAGAGGGGGGGAAAAACCACCAGATGAACCATTACATGTCAGTACCTGGGGATGTATTAATTTGCTCAAGCAACAAAATCAAATCTGGAAGGACAGCCACATTAGAGAGTCTGAGTAAGTTTACAATAAGCCACTGTCACTTTTCAAGATCCATTTCTTTTCTTCACAGACTAAATAGGCAAGTTAAATGAGGATATGATGGGAATCATCCCCACTGCCATCTTCCAAGTCTTAAGTGTACTACAATCCATCTGGAAGGCAGGAGTGCTTTGAGTTAACTATTGTCATATATAGACACAGTCTTAAGGACTTCTACTAGGTTTCCTACCACAACAGCCTTTCTTTGGGTCAGGGAGCCAATGTGGTGATCTGGCCAGTTGCTGAGTATATACATTCTGAGCATATCTGTTCTGGAACAGGAAATAATCAGGCAATGGGCTTGGGAACCTAAGCTACAACTCCATTATCATCGGGTTTCTAGAAGCCTTTACTCTGTCTGGTGGATCACACTCATGTTCTGGGTCTTCTGAATTAGTGTCGGTTCAGAGCTGTCATCCAGTAATCACTGAAAGATCTGATGATTTTACTTTCCCCAATGACTGTCATCCCAATAATGGCCATGGTTCCCTTTGGAAAGGCTCAGAAAGATTATCACTATAAATTTGTTTGGGGAATTTAAGTTAGTCTCCTGTTCTAGAACAGACTATTTTCTGGATATAGAATTTAGAATAGCATCCATCTTTCATTTTCCTAGATACAACATCACCAACCAGCCATTGCCATAGGTTTCCACAGTGTCCCCAGCTTTATCACGATCTGTCCACTTGTCCCAATTATAATTTTAGGATCTCTTTCTTCCTGAATCAGTGCCCTTGCTTTAACAGAAGACACCCTGCAAAGCAAAATAGAATTTGTATTGTAATTCAGCCACTTGTAAGATTAGACTCTAACTTTCAGAAATCTCAGCCCTGTGTCTAAAGAATAACAGGGTTTCTTTCAGAGGAGATGTAGAATTTTTTAGGCCAGTCATGTAGAACTTGAGCAAGGAAATTGAATCTCTGAGATCATTTCCTTTTTTCATGTTGTTCACTTCAATTAGTAGCAACCAGCCAAACGCGTTATATTTATTATTAGTTTGACAAAAATGTTTTGGGGTGCCTGGGTGGCTCAGTTAGCTAAGCATCCAACTCTTAGTTTCACCTCAGGTCATGATCCCAGGGTTGTGGGATAGAATCCTTCATCAGGCTCTATGCTCGGCAGGGAGTCTTCTTGAAGATTCTTTCCCTGCCCCCCACCCCTCTCAAATAAATTAATGAATTAAAAAAATGTTCTATGGTATCAAATACATGGTCAGCCAGAATTTTGTATCAAGTAAATGTTTAATTTGGAGTATCCAATGGTGATATTTTATGTATATATTTTGCCTATTATGCCAAGGGCTACCAGTACTCTCTTTCCCACTAAAAATAGAATAATTGGCACCTCAAAATCTAATGAAATTAAAGAATCAATTTTGTGTCCCACAAAGCCAATTCAGAAAACTTATCATTAAGATTCTATTCCTCTAGAACTACTCTTAGTACTAAAATCCTTTTCAGTTATGATTCTCTGAAGAATCAGAATGACTAGGTAATATATACTAAGATATTTACTATAAAAAATTGTCTTATACAATTGTGGGAGCTAGGTGTCAAAGTCTATAGGCCATACCATCAGGAAAGGCATGCTTGAGCTTGGGATGTAGGTTGAAAGGGCTGCCCTACTCCTGGGTGGCTCAGATGGTTAAGCACCTGCCTTTGGCTCAGGTCATGATCCCAGGGTCCTGGGATCAAGCCCTGCATTGGGCTCCCTGCTGGACAGGGAGCCTGTTTCTCCCTCTCCCTCTGCCTGCCACTCCCTCTGCTTGTGCTCTCTATCAAATAAATAAATAAAATCAAGAAAGAAAGAAAGAAAGAAAGAAAGAGAGGGAGGGAGGAAAGAAGGAAGAAAGGAAAGAAGGAAGAAAGGAAAGAAGGAAGAAAGGGCTGTCCTTGGCAGAATTTCTCCTTCTTCAAGGAAGCCTCAACTCTGCTTGTAAAACCATTCAACCAAATGAATCATACTCACTTACATTATCCAGAATAAAGGATTATAATGAAGTGATTATGGAGTTTAATCACATCAACAAGATACCTTCACAGAAACACCAAGTTTTTATCTGAACAACGGAGAATTAAGCCTCAGCAGGCAGATGCATCAAAATGGGCATCACATTAACAAAACAAACAAACAAAATTACATATGAGTTATAGGCATAGGTCAGAAAATGAAGAAATTTGTGTTCCCTGTTAAGGTGTATAGGTTTTATCCTATAAAAAATGAGGATATTAAAAAAAATTAAATTTTATCAAGATTTATCAAGATTTATCAAATTTTATCAAGATTTGAGCTTATTTTATAATAATTACTTTGGGTCCATTGTGAGGAATGACAGGAGACTTCTTTAGGAAACGGTCTTATGATACACAGGCAAGACAGTCACCAGAATGGTAGGAGGTGTGTGTAACCAGGAGTGAGTGAGTAACATCACTCATTAAAGTATATGCCGTCAGAGTAAGTAAAATCACTCATTATTCATTTTATTTAATTAAGATTATATAAAATCACATTTCTGGAGTGCCTAGAATATATTCAGAACTAGGAAATTAAGAGTACTAACTTTATGAAAATTCTGCTCTTGTCCACAGGACCTCAAGGTGCAGAGTACTTAACATGTAAAGAGAAGATGGTCAAAAACTGGATATGAAGGGTTGGAGATATGCCTGAAGTGGTATGGGTTTGGGGGAGAGATGCCTCTCTGTGTGGACCAGAAGGAGCAGTACACGGAAAAAAAAATAAGACGACCTGGAGTGGGAACGCTCTTAAGCAAAATAGACAAAATCAAAGAAATTGAAATTCAATATTTAACTTGAACGCCCAAAGGAATGGAGAAAAAACTAGTAGAGAATAGTGTCACAGAAACTAAAGATGCCATTTTCAAGAATAAATTAATGGACCACAAATTAAAAAGTGCAGTGAGGTTAAGTGACACAGGAACTGAAAAGGATTCATTATGTTTTGAAACTAAGTGATAATTTGTAAACTGGGGAAAACACAGTTTTATTAGAAATGTGAAGGGTAGAAGCTCTTGTACAGTAGGTTGAGGAGTTAATGGAGGTCAGAAAAATGACTAATATTTGCAGGCTGTGGAAGTTTGACTTAAAATCTATTAGACTGTTAGAGAAGAATAGAGACATGGGGTATTTTTGTTTTGTTTATGGGCAGTAATTTAACACATTTTAGGGTAGGGAAAAATAATCCCATGGTTTGGAAAAGATTAAAAGAGCAGAAAAGCATCCATCCTATCGGCTTCAGATGAGGGATCATGTGGATATGCACAGTGACCTGCGCTGCTCATCCTGTGAAGAGAGAGAAAGTGACAAGGAGGCAGGAGACAGAGGAGGGAGTGAAACCAAGGAAGAGCATTAAAATACTTAAAATATAATGTGTCTGGTGTATTTCATCAGCAGTGGTACTGTGTTTTTTTTCTGGTCAGAGGAAATATGAGAGAAACAGGCAGATGAATAGACTTCTTGCTGCAAAAGAAAGTACGCTATTAATTTCCAGAAAATAAAAGCACGAACAGATGCAATTAGTTTATAAGGTATTTTTTTTTGTGTTTACCCATTCAAAAGGAAGAAATAGATCCATAGAAAACATTAAAATTGCATAAGAATTTTATTTTGAGATAATTTTCCTTTGCAAAAGCAAAGTGTGTGTAAACAATTTAAATACTAAAGTGCTAGAAGGCCAATCAATGTTCTCTGGACCAAAACGGCCACAGAAGGAATTCAATGCAACCAAGCCACAAGTCACAGTTTATGAGTGAAAATTAGATATACACTCACCCTCTCATATATTTATCTTGGAGGTGAGAATTTGAGATGAGGAGAATATTTTTCCCTTTTAATACAATAAAAGAATAGGGAGAAGGGGAAAGGCACATCACTATTTACATCCTTATTTTTAACTGCATATAATAAACCAGGCTTTTAAAATTTTCCTGCTCTCATTCAATTTAAATAGACCATACCACTGAGGAAGAAGTGAATAAAATAATATATTTTTTTCATACCTTTGGCTAACTTTGAGGTTATCCTCACAAGATGACTCTCCACACTTTTCTCATGTGGTAGGCTGGATACTTTATGACTTGAGGAAAGAGTTATGGAAACAGAGACATGACAGCTGTCAGGTTCTTTGTTCAAATTTAATCAAGAATCAGCCAGAAAGAAATGTCCTAATCCATCAACACCTGCTTGGGATAAGCAGTAAACCCACCAGAGACAGAGCCAAATATAGTGACTTAATTAATTGAGAGGTTTTGGCAACACATCAACATGTGATGTTTCAGCTTAAGCTCCGGGACTCAGCTAATGCGGAGGAGAGTCTGTGTGTTAAGTTCTCTCTAAATTTGATATTTAATATATTAGAAGTTTTTTTTTTTAAATACCAGTTAATTTGGGAAGATTTCAAAGTCCCATGAAAAGATAGAAAAGAAAGCCTTCTTGATTTTTTTATTAAATTGGTATTAATGTCTCTTACAACTTTTAGATGGCAAGTTATTAAAAATATGTGGAGTTTGGTACAGAGCTATACTTGGGTACAAGTGGCATTCTTATATAGCTAATATGGTGCTGATTCAATTGAAGAGTGAGTGCTCTAGGACAAAGCAATGTTAGTAACTCTTGTTCTGGAATGCATATGCAATAGGATAAAGAAAATCATTTCACCATTAGTGAAGCCATATGAATGGAATGTACTGAAGAGGTTGTTTGGGGGCTGACTTTTTTCACTTAACATGCTGCTTTCAAGGTTCATCCATATTGTAGCATATACCATACTTCATTCATTGTTATTGCTCATAATATATTATACCTATAACACTTCTTTTAATTTTAAAGTGTATTTTGTCAGGTATTGTAATCATTCCGGTTTCTTTATTTTTGATGTTTGCATAATGAAGATTTTTCCATCCTTTTACTTTTAACTTATCTGTATCATTGATTTGTGTCTCTAGTAGAAAGCATATAGTTCAATCTTGCTTTTATTATCCCAGGTGTCTTTTGATTGGGTAGTTTAATCCATTCATATGTAATGTTATTATTGGCTTTTTTTTTTTTTAATAGGCCCTACAATCACCATCCAAAAGACTAGAAAAAAGTTAGTTAAGAAAGAGACATGGATTGAAACACTAATTTATGAGAGTTATCCAAATCAGAAGCATTTTTTTTTTTAAATCAGCAGTCTCTGGGAATTAGTTGAAATAAGACATAAGCAATCCTTTTTACATGATTTACTGATTTACATGATACAAACTTTCATTCTCATAATTTTGGATGGAAGATTTTTCCAAACTAAATCATATTTCCATTTCTTTTAAAGTAAATCATATTGAAAAAAATTTCATCAGTAACTTGCCTCAATAGAAATGGTTATATAGAATGATACGAAGAATGGGTAGATTCTTTTAGGGACCCTCCAAAAACTAAGCACACTTCCTCCTTAACAAGATCCTGACAAATTGAGTAAGAAAGCAGAGACACAAAAGAAAGGCTAAAATATCAACCTTATGATGAATCACTAATAAAATATCTGATGTCAGTTTGTGTGAGAGCCAGTCGGTTCTGCTTTCAGAACCCCAGAATGAGGCATGCTTAATAACTCTCTCAACTAGTATTTTCTGTAGAGTTTCAGTGCTCTCAGTGGAAAAGACACTGGAGAAAAGGACAAAACTGAATCCAACGTGGTAAAATATTCTTCCCCAATTTACCAATGGGTAACTGCTGGGAAATAATTCTCCATGGATTTTTCATGTACCTGCACAGTTAGGGTCTCCTCAGCAAAGATGTGTTTGAATAACAAACAGTTTTGGAAGCCAGAGGTTCATCCAGAGGAATCTGAGGACATAGCTCCCCAGGAACATTCTAAGATAATAATTACAATCCCCTCTCTTTCCCCTTCCCAGAGATGTCTGTTTTTATCTGAGGGTGATGAATATTCTCTCTCAAGAGCTGAGAAGGGTAGATGTGTTGGCAGCCTCGAGAAAGCGGAGTCTCCTAACATTGGGATTCTGCTCCTGGGTTTCAGCCACCACATGTGTAGGTAATACTTGGCCTTCATCACATAGCCCTTTGGGTATGGGGATCCCATCCATGCAAGACACTGCTCTGGATGTTCTTCTCCCTGTAATAAATGGTCTTTTTCTCTGATCCAGGGATTTTGCATACTTTGTCATAGTTTCTTTTTCTTTCTTTCTTTTTATGTATGAAATTTTAAATAAGTTAAGTGTACTCTTCAATCCCTGTCTCCTATTTCCCCCATCTCCCCAACCACTTACCCTCTGGTAACCATCAGTTTTTTCTCTATAGTTAAATGTCTGTTTCTTGGGACACCTGGTTGGCTCAGCAGGTTAAGCTTCCGACCCTTGATTTCAACTCAGATCATGGGTCGTAAGATGGAGCCCAGAGTCCAATCCCACATAGGGTTTCATGTTCAGCACAGAGTTGGCTTGTCCCTTTCCCTCTGCTCCTCCCACTCTTCCTCTGTCCTTCCCTCTGCTCTCTCTCTCTCTCTCTTTCTGAAATAAATAAATAAATAAAATCTTTTTTAAAAAAGTCTGTTTCTTGGTTTCTCCCTCTCTCCCCCCCCACTTTATACCTTTGCTTGTTTGTTTTGTTTCTTAAATTAGATCATGTGATATTTTTCTCTTTGTTGGACTTCTTTTCCTTAGCATTATACTCTGGCTCTACTCATATTGTTGGAAATGGCGATATTTAATTATTTTTTAAAATAATTGAATAATATTCATATGTATATCTATATATCTATATGATTATATATAGAAGATATATCTTCGATATATATGATATATATATATTTATGCATCAATGAACACTTGGGCTGCTCTCTCTCTATATATATATGACATATATGTCATATATATATACACACTTTATCTATTTATGTATCAATGAACACTTGGGCTGATCTCATAGTTTGATTATTGTAAATAATGCTGCAGAAAACAAGGGTGCATGCATCCTTTTGTGTTAGTGTTTTTGTATTTTTTTTGGACAGATACCCAGTAGTATGATTACTGGATCGTAGGATAGTTCTATTTTTAATTTTCTATCCTAAAAACAGCAGAATACACATTCTTTCCAAGTGAAGAAAGTGGAGAATTCTCCATATGTATATGGAGAATATGGAGAATTCATATGGAGAATAGATCACATATTAGGCCATAAAACATGTCTCATCAATTTTTTTTAAAAATGCATCTTTTCTGACCACAACATTATGCAACTAGAAATCAACCACAAGAAAAAACCTGGAAAGAGCACAAATATATGGAAGATAAATAACATGCTACTAAACAATGAATGGGTCAACCAAGAAATTTAAAATTACATGGAAGCAAATGACACATAGACACATAGACCAATGGACTAGAACAGAAAACCCAGAAATAAACCCACAATAAAATGTTCAATTAATCTTCAACAAAGGAAGAATGAATATCCAATGGGAAAAATACAATTTCTTCAACAAATAGTGTTGGAAAACTGGACAGTTTCATGCAAAGGAATAAAACTTGGCTACTTTTTTTCACCATACACAAAAGTAAAGTCAAAAAGGATTAAGGTCCTAAATGTGAGACCTGAAACCATGAGACTCCTTGAAGCAAGCATAGGCAGTAATCTCTTTGACATCAGCCATAGCAACATTTTTCTAGATATCTCTCTCCTGAGGCAAGGGAAATAAACTACTCAGGCTTCATCAAAATAAAAAGCTTCTCCATAGTAAAAGAAACAACCAACAAAACAGAAAGGTAATCTATAGAATGGGAGAAGATTTTACAGATGATATGTCCTATAAAGAGTTAGTATCCAAAATATATAAAGAATGGATAAAACTCAGTACCCAAAAACAAATAATCCAGTTAAAAAATGGGCAGAAATATGAACAGACATTTTTTTAAAGAGAATATACAGATGACCAGCAGACACATAAAAAGATGCTCAACATTGCTCATCATCAGGAAAATGCAAATTAAAACTACAGTGAGAAAAACAAACTAACAAACAAACAAACAAAAACTACAGTGATATATCACCTCACACCTGTCAGAATGGCTAAAATTAACCCAGGAAACAACAGATGCTGGTGAGGATGCAAAGAGAGGGGAACACTTTTGCACTTTTTTTCTGATGAGGAGTTAGCTGTTAGTTAGCTGGCAATTAGCTGTTAGTATTTTGGAATTTCCAAATATATGAGCTGTATATTTTCTTTTGCTGCTTTCATGATGTTCTCTGTCTTTAGCTTTCAGTATATTTATTATGATGTGACTGTATAAGAATATCCTTAAATTAATCCTAATTATCATTTATTGAGTTTCTTAAGTGTAAAATTTAAAGTTCTTATCATAATCTGGAAAAATTTTACCTACCAGTTTTTCAAATGTTTCATTTACTCTCTTATCTCTCTTCTCTTACTTCATGCTTCCATTATTAGTAGGTTGGTGTAAATAAGAGTGTCCCACATTTTTCTGAAAATGTTTATCTTCATTCTTTTTAATCTCTCTTCTTCAGACTACATAATTGCTATGGATCTATCTACAGGTTTTCTTGTTCTTTTCCTTATTTTGTCTATGCCAGTTCACATCTGTCAGTTGAGTTGAACCCCTATAGTTAGTTTTTCATGTCAATTGTTATGATTTCCAACTTCAAAATCTGCATTTAATCCATTTTATTTTACATATTTTATTGATATACTGTTTGATGAGACACTGTCATTAAACCTGCCTTAACGTTTTTAAGCATTTTTTTCCTTTGAAATTTTACGATAGCTACTTTGAAGTCTTTGCTAAGTCCAAACTATTTTGAAGTCTTTGCTGGGTCCCCTCATGGGCAGTTTCCGGGTTTTGTTTTGTTTTTTGTTTTTTTGTTTTTTTGTTTTTTTCTGTATATTCAGTGTGGTTTTTGTTGTTGTTAATTTGCTTATTTATTCTCTCATCACTTTTTATTAGCGTTTGAATATTTTAGATAATATATTGTAACAATTCTGATCTGATACCAGCACCACCCCTACCCTCCACAAGAGTTTGTTGATGTTGTCTGTTTATTTTAGGGCATGGGTGTACTATTTTATGTCCTTTTTTTTTTTCCCCAGCAGTACGCAAACTTGAATTTTAGTCCTTAGAGGTCACAACCTTGCACATAGTCACCTGGGACGGCACAATTTCCCCAGTGTTGCCTTTGAATGTATCTATCTCTGATATATCTGTTAATGGACCTACTCCTGTTGATATCACATCCAGCTATTAGACTCCACTAATTGCCAGCTGATTTCTCTATTGTTTTTGACAATGCCCTCAGGTATAAATTGTTGCACAGTCTGATCAAATTAAATTAGGCTCTCTTTTCAAGGGCTGTCATGAGCAATCTCTTTTTCCCTAGTTCTCTCTGGTAAGTTTATATAGTTTATGTAGAGTGTAGCTTGTTGCCTCATGGAGTTACCAGCCTTCTCATAATTTCTTACCATCGAAATCTCCATTGTGTTCTGAGGTACTCTTGAGCTTGATCTTTCCCAAACCCTGTTCCAAATAAAGTCAGTTCTTTTAAGACTGCTTCAGAGAATCCCCCTGGGCAAAAATCCTGTACCAGTGCCTCAGACCTGAACATGGATATAGTGGCCTACTTTTCCTGGAATGACACCCCTTCCATAAAAGTGGGACTACTCAGCAAAGGCAGTAGCCTATGGTGTTTGGGGCTTGCCTCTCCATCCTTGAAATCTCAAACCCTACTATTGGACTGCAGCGAATTGGGTCCCCATACTTTCAGCCTGACACAGGTGAAGTGGAGCTTCAACATTACAACTGTGTCTAGACAGAAGTAGAAAACTTCAGCTTTCTCAACTGTTCTTGCCTGGCACAGAGCTTATGCAAAGAGAAGTGGGGGTGGATGAAAAATGCTGGTGGTACGTTCCTCTGGAAAGTTACTGTAGTCCTTGGTCAGTTCCTTGAGGTATAAGAAGACCTGCGATCTTGGCTGTACATGCAAGAGTAGAAATTTCTGTCATTCTGAGTTTGTGGCTAGAGGAGAGAGCCATGGCTCAAATACCATAGATTTTCATTGTTCTTACCAAAATTTGTTAGATTTACTTGATAAATGCTTTTTCATTTACTGTATGCCCTTAGGATAATTTCCAGAGACAAAAATTGTGGTAATTTATAATTCTCACCCATTATATTTATTTCACTAGGGTGTGCATATACAGAAATTTTTATGACATCATTCCAAAAACACTTGT
Organism: Enhydra lutris kenyoni; assembly: GCF_002288905.1. NCBI lineage: Eukaryota > Metazoa > Chordata > Mammalia > Carnivora > Mustelidae > Enhydra > Enhydra lutris. The sequence continues at coordinate 56,304,500 of NW_019154089.1, read as the reverse complement.
GAAGCTTTCATAAGATTTAAAAATGCATTAAAGCTGTTTACTTGAGTGAAGGGTATTTACTGATTTTTAAACATCATATAAAACTAGATTGTGATTTAAAAAAAAAAAAGATTTATTTATTTGAGAGGGAGAGCAAGAATCTTAAATATGCTCCCTGCTGAATGGCAGAGCCTGATGTGGGGCTAGATCTCACAACCCATGAGATCATGACCTTAGTAGAAACCAAATGTTGGATGGTTAACTAACTGAGTTAATCAGGTACCCCAAGATTTTCATTTTTTTTATTGTTGTATCCAAGTTGCTGGTAATCTGCCAGTTCTGTACTATATGGAGTGAGGGTCAGAAAATGCCTCACCTAGAAAATGGCACCTGTCTTCCTGTGTTACTCTCAACTTTCCTGTTGAATAGTTCGTGAAAAGATAAGTGTAATTCTACAGATGCTTCTATATCCCTAGGATGAAGGATACAAATGGTCCCCAACAAATACATAGAGCATATCTTAAAGAAGATATCTTCTGAGAAATGAAAACTGCATTATTTTATTGAGTTATTTTATTAAAATATTTAAGAGTTGACCTTATACTACTATATACAATCTTTCTAGTATTCCCAAAGTAAATCTATATAAAATAATGTCTATTTAGTTTATTGAAATTCTATTCATAAAATATAATGACTAATTCTGTATCACCAATGGGATATAATTTTGTGCTATCTACAAATTTAGAGGACATAAATCTAAGCACATTATTACACAGATTGGTAAACTGAGGTTCACAAAAATGAATTATTTTGCTTAAAGTGACATAACTAGTTAGTAACTGAAAATATGAGCTCATGAATCTGGGTTATGTTCTTCTTCCACTTCATCATTCTGCTTTACCAAAATGTAGAACCATTTCTCTTTCCAAAGAACAAAAAATAATTCTGTCATTGTTGCCTTTTAGAAAATATAGGGATGGCACTTGGTCTAATTTGTGGGCCAAAGACAGTAATCCATCATTAAAAGAAAAGAATCATTTAGCTTCATGCGATACACATATAGTGATCAATAGCTACTAGATACTTTCTTTCTTTCACTTTTATTGCCTGGAGAATTACTAGAGAAGTCAAAAGATTGTAATTTATTGGAAGAAGAGGAAGGACACACCATTCTGTATCTCTTGGTAGTTTATGATGGTATACTATATAACTGTGATTGGTGAGTTTGAGGGGAACTTAAGAAGGAGTAATTAAGTGCTTATGTGCCACTGCCTTTTAAAAGAATCTAGAGGTAAGAATTTGGCTATAACTACATTTTCTTTATAGATTTATCCTCATAGACACAAAAGTGACTGCCCTATATTAGTTTAATAATATAATTTGTTAAATTATATAATGTGTTGAAACGTTTATATAATTTAGTATATCTGTACCCTGTTGCTTTCTTCATCTTAAGAGGGAGAATCCTAATTTCTTATCCAAATTGAATTTTTAAAAAATCTAGTAATAATAATTCAGTTCCATGTTACTCTTGCATACTATATCTTGTTAGTATTCCTCATACACATGCTTGGACTTTTGTCCTCCCAGGAGCACAGCATTAAACATCTCCTCTACTTTGTTTTCCAAGTCCATTAAGTACCCTTCTTTTTTTTTTTTTTTTTTTTTCAGTGTTCCAAGATTATTTGTTTATGGACCACAACCAGTTCTTCCTACCACACCTCATGTTTAGGATAAATGCCAAAGTTACAAATGATTTTCACTGCTCTACAATATATTTGTTGAGTAAAATAACTTTTGCAACAAGATCAGTACAATGGGTGGAAATATTCCTGGAAGTCAGAAATGAATGTGAACTACATAAATATATAACACTAAATCCAAACTTGATGTGTCTTTTAGCCATCTGCGCTTTATATAGATATCAAAAATGCTTGCGATCATTTCAGCACCATCTGACACCAGGAAATAGTGACTGTGGGGGAAAACATTGACAGAGAGAAATAACAATGTTAGTTAATTACAGATTAAAATAAGTCATCTAAAAATTTTTACAAAAACCCCGGGCCCATGTGAAGACATTATTATGCTACTCATGGATCCAGACAAGAGAGTGGTCTTAAAACTTAATTTGTGTTAGCCTCCAGTTAAACCTTTTTTGTTTTGTTTTGTTTTGTTTTGTTTTTGTTCTTGTTTTCTGCTTCTATTTCTTCCTGACACATTGGAAGAAACAGATCTCTATCTCCTCCGAACCCATCCTATGGAGGATGGAATCTATCTTCTTTCATCTACTCTTGGATTCTGGCTTCTTCAATTGTTTCCAATCTTACTATATAACCATTCATTCTATTGTTCATTGAAACAATGTATGTACTATGTCATATATTGTATCATTTCCTCAAATATATTTTCCAATGTCTTCGGTTGCTAGCAAAAAAAAAAAAAGAAAGGAAAAGAAAAAGGAAAAGGAAAATCTTAAGTCTCTATAAGGGTTTATAAAAGCTTGTGCATGATAATTGGTTTGTCCTCTCCCTACAACCAAATCTAATTAACATATCCCTTATCAACTATTCCACTCGCATTAGTCTTATTATAGTCCTTGAAAACCCTACACATGTTCCAGTTCCTGGGTTTCCATACTTTTTTTTTCTTCCACATCCCATGAAAGCTTTCCCCAGTTATTTACAAAGCAGGCTTCCACCTGTAGTTTATATTTATGCCTGCATGTCCACCAGGCAAAGCTTTCTCTGAGCACTCCACCTTCATTATCTTCTACACATTTATTTTAAATAATGCTTATCACAAATTAAAGTGACCTAAGTAGATAATTTCCAATATACATAAATAGATATATTTATATGTGAATATAGAATAGACTCTGTCAGCACCTTATAGTTGTGACTTGAACGAATAATTAATAAATTGCTAAGGCTACTTAGAAGATGAATGGTTAGAAAAAAGATGTACTACTTGGAGAAAATGAGTTGGAAAATGTTAATATAGTTGAGAAAATACTGGACTTTTAAGGCAAAGGGAAGGAGAAATGGATCCTATACAGGGTATGTATAAATGTACTCGATTTTTAAAATGGTGATTAAATAAACATAACAAAATTTGCTATCTTCACCATTTTTAAGTTCAATAGTGTTAAATACACACACACACACACACACACACACACACACATATATATAATATATGGTTGTTTAGAACTCTTTTCATCTTGCAAAACTGAACCTCAATACTCATAAATATCAACTTTAGATCCCCCATCACCTTAGCATCTGGCAACCACTATTGTTCTGTCTGTGAATTTGACATGTAAATGGAATCATGGAGTATTTGTCTTTCTATGACTGTCTCTTTTCACTTAGCATAATGTCCTCAAGGGTTATTTATATTATAGCATGTGTCAGAACATCCTTTTCTTTTAAGGTTGAATAGTATTCCACTGGGCATTGTGAATAATGCTGCTATGAATATGGGTATACAAATATATTAAGAGATACTGCTTTCAATATTTTTGAGAGATCATATGGTAATTTTCATTCTATTTTGTAATACTGAAATTGTATATAACAATGTGCTGAACTCACCAATTACAATAATTTTATGCAAAATATTCTTTTGGACTTTGTTACACAATCATATCATCTGAGAATAAAATAACCTTTTTTTCTTGTTTTCCAATTAATATGCCTTTTTTTTTGTTGTTAATATATTAATGGGCTGACATCCAGTGCAATGTTTAATAAAATTGATGGGAAATAGAAGATCTTTTCTTTTTTCCCCTCAACATATAAGGGAATGCTTTCTTTCTTTCTTTCTTTCTTTCTTTCTTTTTTTAAGATTTTATTTATTTATTTGACAGATAGATCACAAGTAGGCAGAGAGGCAGGCAGAGTGAGGGGGAAGCAGGCTCCCCACTGAGCAGAGAGCTTGATGCTGGGCCTGATCCCAGGACCCTGAGATCATGACCTGAGCCAAAGGCAGAGGGTTAACACACTGACCCACCCAGGTGCTCCTAGGGGAATGCTTTCAATGTATTACTATAGTTAAAAAAAAAAAAAAAAAAAAAAGATTTATGTATATATTTGGGAGAATGAGAGAACAGGGGGAGGGGCACAGAGAGAGGGAGAGAAATCTTCAAACATACTCCCCACTGAGCTCAAAACCTAAACTGGGGCTTGATCCCAGGACTGTGAGATTATGACCTGAGCCAAAATCAAGAGTCAGATGTTTAATGACTGTGCCACCCAGGCACCCCTAACATAGTTTTATTGTACATATCTTTATTAGTTTATAAAAGTTAACTTTTAATCCTAATTTCTTATTCTTTTTCCCCTAAAAAGTATATTGTGCTTTATAAAAAGACTTTTTCTCTGCATTTATTATAATAATTATATGATATGTTTCTTAATTCAATAAAATGATAAATTTTAATGATTCACTTTTGAATTTCAAGCAATTCTATAATTGCTTTTGAATTTCAAGCAATTCTATAATTGCATAAAAATCAAATTGGATTTCTCATAAAAATCAAACTGGATTGATTTTTTAAAAGTTTATTTCTAGATGGTTTTATTCAAAATTTTTTATTATAGGTATTTCCCTTCCTTCCTTCCTTCTTTCTTTCCTTCCCTCTTTCCTTCTGGTACAATGTTGAATAGGTTTAGCCATCCTTTCCCTTTTTTTTTTCAATCATACAATGAAAACCTTTAGTCATTCTTCATTAGGCATGATGTTAAAAGTAGATTTCTTTTATAGTCAAGTATATCCCCTCCTAATCCTTGTTTAATTAATGTTTTTATTGTGCATGGATGTTGCATTTTTGCAAAATGCTTTTCTGTGTCACTTGATATAAGTTCCTGGAATAAACCACTCTAAGTTATGGTGTATTCATTTTATATACTGTTAGATTAAATTTGCTAATATGTTTTTAGGAATTTTGCATGCATGTTCATGAAAGACATTAATCTGTTATTTTCTTTTTTCTGCTATCTTTCTCTGATTTTCAAATTAGGGTAATACCAGCCTCATTAGATGGCCTGTAAAGTGTTTTGATCTTCTATATTCTGAAAGGAGTTTTAAAGAATTGGTGTTATTTTTTATTTGAATGTTTGGTAGAATTTGCCAGTAAAACCATCTGGACCTGAACTTCTACAAATTTTTTTTTTAAATTATAATTTCAAATTCTTAATAGGAGAAATTAGGAGAAATGAGCTATTTCATCTTGAATAAGTTTTAGTATTTTGTAGATTTGAAGATACTTGTCTGTTTCATCTATGAGACCAAAATTATGTATGTAGGTTTCTTCATGATATTCCCTCATTCTCTTGATGTCTATGGTATCTTTAGTAATACCCTCCCTTTCATTCCTGATGTTGGTCATATGATGTTGGTCATTCTCTTTATATTGTCAGTCTTGCTAAGCACTTATCAATTGTGTTGACCTCTATCAATAGAAAAATACTGGGTATTTTGTTTTTCTTTAATGCAGTTTTGTTTTCTAATTTTACTGAATTAGCATATATTTATTATATCCTTTATTTTGCCTTTGGTTTATTTTGCTCAAACTTTTATGCTTCTTTAGAAGGAGAAGATTTTATTTTATTTTTTTAAGATTTTATTTATTTATTTGACAGACAGAGATCACAGGTAGGCAGAGAGGCAAGCAGAGAGAGAGGAGGAAGCAGTCTCCCCGCTGAGCAGAGCCCGATGTGGGGCTCAATCCCAGGACCCTGGGATTATGACCTGAGCCGAAGGCAGAGGCTTAACCCACTGAGCCACCCAGGTGCCCCGAGAAGATTTTATTTTTGACTCTTCTTCAAATCAGTGGTGAGCTAAGGAGTTCATAAAATTTTTTTTAGTGAGATCAGTTTCCTGAGACTTTCCCTTCTTTAGATCTCTCTAGTAATTTTTAGTTCCCATGGTTCCATATTTTACTCTTCTGACCATAAAAGTAGAGCTTGAGTTCTTTTGCTCTGCCATTCACCTCAGCAACTAAGACTCTATTCAATAAGTGATAGAAGGTCAGTGAGAAAAGAAAAACAGCAGAGGTTGGCTTCATCCTCCTGGACTACCACCCAAAATATTGAAGATGTTTCCAGTCCCTCTAAATTTTGATTTCTGCAGGATCCCACCATAGCCACTGACATAGCTACAAGTTTATTAGGAAACTGATTCCCAGACAATAGAGCAAATGAAAAACCAACTAACCAACCAACAAATAGAATGAATGATTTCTGTATAATCTCTGATGTTAGGAGTTCTCTTTCCCATTCTACAAGGGGAAACTTGGAGAAATCAGGGACAATCATTTCTGGAAATTAGAAAGCAGATATAGTCAAAATTTGAATCATGTTGAGTATTTATCTCTAACACAAATATAGTAAATATAAGAAAGACATATTGAAACTTGAAAGAAAAAATAGAAAACAAAATAAACAAATGCATAATAAAGTGGTCTAAGAATAAATTCCAAAAGTGGGTATGTCTTTAAACATTTAATAGATATGTGACATTAATGTCTACAAATGACATTCAACTTCTACTTAACTAGTGCCCCACATTCCAGACACATACAAGAGGAAATGCAATCCTAGCATATTATAATTTTCAGCATAGAAAAAATGTGTGTTAAGTCAAGGCACTTTACTATTGTGGGTTTAAAATTTTAATTTCCTTTGATGAATAAAAACAGAAGACTTGTTTGTAAAACAAAACTGGACAACTTTGAAATCATAAAAATAAAAATGCATTGAATTTAGAGCCCAGTGTGGTAAGGGATTATAAGATCAGGAAAGGTATAAAAAGGGTTGATATATATGAATTTGGTATAAAAGTATCATCAGATTTGTAAAAAAATGGAATGATGCAAATCATATCAGAAATAAATTTAAACTATCATCAACAGAGAAAAGTACAAAATCAAACAAGAAAAACTGTTAATGCTGTGAAAGAACCTTTGAAACCTAAGATATTCTCCTTAACTTAATAGACAATTACAATGATATAATTTGCAATTTTTAAATTAACACCTGAATGTCAAAAATGCATAGCACCTCAATATACAAAGAGTTCACTCCTAATAAAATCCAAAAACCAAAAACCAAAACCAAACCAAACAGAAAAAAAAAAAAAAAAATCCTTAGTCACTAACAGGACATTTCAATGATTTACTAATGGAAGCAAATATCCTGAGGTGAAATAGATATGGATATGAAAATGAAAGTAGCTCATTTATAATTATGGTAAAAATTAATGGGAAGAGATAATATCTAACCATACCACTGAAAATGCTGAATTTCAAAAATCACTGTAATCTCTTACAATCATCTTCAGAAAAAAATAAACGTAGATACTTATAAGAGAAAGTGTAAATGAAGCTACGTCCTTAGAGGTCTCAACTCAACAAACCACAGCCATAAAATGCAGTAATAGAAACAAAAGTAACAATACCACCACCACCAATAAAAACTTGTTGAATAGTTCAGAACTTTGGGGATAAAAAAAAATTTCTGAGATGCTCAGCAAGTAGAAATCTACCATTCTTAGTGATTTCTTAAAAAATATTATCAAGCCATATCTGGTTAAATTAGAGATGAATAAAAATAATCACAAATGGGAAACTTTAGATTTAAAAAGACCAAGCCATGATAGCAGCCCCCTTAGGCTACAAGACAAATATGCATAGGGTTTAGTAGAGGGAGTGAAGCACAGAAATATCATAGAAGTTGAGGTGCTCCAAAGGCTCAAGTGCGCTTTCATACCTCAACTGGTTCACTGTGCTTGGGACTGGTGTCTTCAGGAATCTCACCTCCTCCAAATTCTGCATCTGCTCCAAATTCTGCCTCTCCTTAGTGCTGCAGCTGGACTTTAGTTCCACCAGATCCCCTTGTATAGCTTCCTCAACTCCTAGGCAAGGTTCATATGTGGTTCTGTGGTAGAACACACCAGATCTTCTGCAACTTGCGGGCATCAATGAGGTTGAAGGATAGAAGTGATCAAAGGAAAACATGGGTTCCAATTAATTTGGTGGATTTCAGCTCACCCTGGAGGGGTCCAGTTTGCCTGGCTACCCACCTGTATGTTCATCTTTCCTTCCTGACAGCCAGATCTGCTCATTTCAGGACCTGTAGTAGATGCTATGTTAACAGATTTATATGGTGGACCTAACTCAGTCTCACAAGTGTGTAAGATCATATCAGCATAATATATCCCTTTTATCACTCATACTGGCTTTGCTTCTTTGACGAAACCCTGAAAGATATATTTTCCTAAAGTCGAGTGGCAATATCATTGTTCTTGGATACAAAGAATATAATAATGGTTTATCTAATAATAATAAAAATAATAAACTATCCAAATTCCCAGAATAAGCTAACAGAAAGCATACAGCAGGAGAGAATGTAGTGGTAAGATCTAAAATAAATTTCCTCAATTTATATGGAGAAAGAATAACATGTAAATAAGAATGTTAAAAATGATTATCTAAACCATCAGTCATGTAAGGTTTCTGAGGAAGTACAATCTTCCGTACCAAGAGAGCTTGGAGAAATCTTTCTGGTGTTTTGACTAGAGCTTAAGAGAGAATAGAGAACATTTCAGTAAGATGATTTGCATAAGAAAAAAAAAAAAAGATGGCTTGGGTTGGTTAAGAATGCTATCTTTTTTAATAGTAGGGAATAAGATCTCCTAGTTTACATTGATGGTGCTTCAGCAAGACAGATTTGTGGTATGGCAATGTTTTCACTGGTAGCAAGTAATCCATTCTGGGTTGATGAAAAACACAGAGCTGTATATATATTTATATATATATATATATATCTGAAGAAACACAACAACACATCAAGTAGGGTACTTTGAAAATTTCAACATAATTTTTTTCTGAAATTTAATGAACTAACTTCCCCCAGCAAAAATGCAATATGCTCAATAGAAGAAGGAGGAGGAATTTTGGTATTTTATCAGCTTTGACTTTAAAAGCTGTGAATACTCCATGCAAATGACATTATTTCCTGACACTAATTCCTCAATCCAAATAAAAAAAAATTGCATATCTATTCCTTGATACTTTTACTCATCTTTCAATAGAGAAGGCTTTAAGAAATATATTCTGCTTACTGTACTTTGTAAACGAGATGAAATATTAAAATTTTAAATTTTCATTTGTTGTTGCCTTTGAGTTAAATGTGTGTGGATAGTTTCAATAAGAAATGTGGTGAGTAATATTTTGGCTTCTCACAGATAAGAGAAGCTCATACCTAAATCCTTCTTATAAACTAAGTTGAATTGTAAAAATACTAGGAAAATACACTTGACTGTAGATGTCTATGGGTAAACTAGCATAAGACAGAGGAGAGTAGAAGAAATAAATTTCAATTAGTATAAAGAGCCAACCTTAGAGATGGGATAAAATGAGTCCAGGGTTTATATACTAACAAAAAGAAATAATGACACATGAATGAGTGAAAAAATCTGCTTCTTAAAATGGTTATTGAGCTGTGGTAAGTCTAGAGCTAATCAGCATTGAGATCAAAGTGAAGAGTTTCAGAAAATTCAACATCAATTTGCACCATTTTTGTCAGCTGTAAAATCATATGGCGATCAAAACTTATCTAAAATAGTTCTTTTTTTAATCAATCACAGAAAATTTAACTTGCAATGGGCTTTTTGATTTAACAACTTCAGTTATGGTTGTTAGATATATAAAATATAACTTATAATGAAACATAGGAAACAGGGAATGCAGTGTTCAAATCTAATTTTTAAAAAGTTAAAAGTATGATTCTTATACAAGTATGCTATGAACATGTGTCAAATATTTATCCACTCTCCAATGAGGAAATCAAGAAAATGATAAAGCTGATTCAAAGAACATTTTGAGAAACTGGGCATTAATAGTCAGTTTGAAAAAAATATTAAAAGATGTTAAAATAATATAGCTAAGATAGATATAAAACTAGTAAACATCCTTGAGGGCAATAAAACCACAAATTCTGGGGTTGTCTTCTGTATCAAGCATAAATCTCCATGTTAGCATACACTTTGCACTGTCTGGCTTTAACCCAATAACGCACCACAGGTTCCTTCTCGTAGATAATTAAATAATCATAAGGGGTTCTTGTTAAACAATACCTGGTATGACATTGAAATCATACTGCACATTATTTTGCTTTATTTTCAAATTTTGGATATTTTTCTTTGTAGTTCATTAACAACAAAAGGTACTGGGCAGGATATTTTAATTATTATAATAAATATAATGAAACTATTTGAGTTTACATATAATTAAAACTGAAGTTACTTACAACTAATGATAATACATACACAAAACTAAATTATAAATTATTAAATAACTTAAATTTCTGTCTTTATATAATAAAAAAAGTTATGCATTATTTGATCTTGTTTTATAATGATGACCATTCCATTCCTATATCATATTCTTTACTTACAGAAACCTAGGTGGTGGTTTTAAAAAGTAAGTTAATATCAACTTTGTAAATGGTTGCAATGTTAACCGTTGCTTTTTATTGTTATCTTGATTCTCCAGTTAAATATTCATTTATAATTCAGTTGTGTTTTTGTCAGTTTAGTTTTTTTGGTGTTTGTTTTGTTTGTTTGTTTGTTTGAATTTACCTAGATCATAAAAGATCATATTGTCAAGAAAAAGAATAGTGACAAAAGAATTGTCAAGAAAATAGAAGTGTGTTAAAAAGGGATAGAGACAGAAACTAAGGTATGTTCCTATAGAAGATAAACTTTTAAGTCAGAAGTAATTGGTATGGAAGATGCCAAAAGAATATTAGTCTAGGCTTGAACATATGGATATAATGGTTAATAATTTTACAACCCAATTGTAGACATTAGCATAGCTTCACTTGAAGCCAGTTTTGCAAGTTATTTAACAGTAAATATAAAGTTGACTTTTAAAGGATTAATTTGGGAAGCTAAGCAGTTTCAGCTACAGCATTTGACATCTGCTGCTTAGCAAGTAATAACATTAATAAAGGAATGCAATTTTCTACAATGAATGGAGTGGATGGTCTAGTAAATCACTGGATAACTTTACCCATCAATCTTTTCTTGCTCAAGGCTGGGGCATGACTGAAAACAAGAAAGAAAAAGAAAATAAACAGAAGCTTTTCAAGGGAGTGAAACATACAAGTGAAGTAAATTTTCCTATTTGGATAGAAGACAAATGTTTCCAAGTCAGGAAAAACTACTCATTCTGAAACCATAGACTTTGGTCCGTTTTCCATTCTTCATAGTGGAACACTTTAGGTTGTGACTCTGCGAGTTGATACCCAAGGCTAAAAGCAAAAGGAAACATTTGCTCTCAAATGTCTTTATGTGTCTTAAATTTTATCGCTGCCGGATTATAGGAGATGGATATCATAGCCACACCCATGTCAGGGCAAGAAAGACGTGATAATGTCTCCAAGTAACATTAGTTCACAGGTTGAAGACAGATCAGTTTAGAGACTAGCTAGCACAGAAAACACACCAAAGACAACAGTAGAACCAACATGAGTGAGAAACACTCCTTCCACACGTCATATTTAGAGAATCTTAAGAATTTAAGTTGGGAACCATAATGTTGGGAAATTTTTAGCAATCTTTATATACACAGCTCCCTTGCTATGAAAGACTGAGCTAAGGGACTACATTATGTTATGAATTCTCATTAATTCCTTAGCAGCATATGTTAAATTCATATAAAATGGTTTGAAGACAAGATAGATTAGCATGCATTAAATATCCATAATAATATTCAAAATTGTCAAAGAGATATTATGAAATAATGATGACATATGAAAAAGTTCAGAGAATTTCCCTGGTGTCAGTAAATAAATCTCAGCTTTTAAGGTTCATGGGCTCCAATTAAAATGTTATTCAAAGGAACCAAAGTGTCAAGTTCAATAGAAATAAAAAAAGTTTAATCATGGCAGAAAAAGCATTTTCTTACATTTGAATAAATATTTCTGCAAAATCTTAATAACATGTCACTTTCTATTAATGGAATCTTATTTTGCTACAGAATAATAAGTTAAGTGATTAGATCTCCTTGAACCATATATAGAATAACAACCACTTTGTTATGTATGTATATTTCATGATTCTTCCCTCAGTATCAGTAACATTTTAAAAATGAATTATAAAACACAACAATTAAAGTAATTATCTCAAATCAAAAAATGATCTCTACATTAAAAATGCAAACAGTTTGAGGTAGGGAGAAACAATCTTGAAATGAGCTTGTTTGCCATTTTAATTATTTTTCTATAAAGTGGCCTCCTATGGTCAAATGAAATCAGAATTTTATTCAAACAAATCAATGAACAGTCGTTTAATATATTTTCTAAGTGATCACTTAAGTTTATGTTTGTCTCACGCCCTTCTTTCTTATTTATAATCACAGAAAAGTTAAGCAGTTTGTGGGTGGTCCCAGAAAAGTCACTTTTTATTGCACTTGAATTTCCATTCCTCGGATTCACACTGTTTCTCCGTTCTAACTCACTAGTCCTTCAGCCTCCTGCAGGTGGTATCAGGCTCTTCACTGGAGTATCAGGTTTACTGAAGAGTGTGGGATATATGGACCGTGATCAAGTGGAACAGAAGAGCAGTGCAGTCGTCTTTGCAGGGAGGTATCATCAACTCAATTAACGTGAAACTTCCTGACCTTGGCGAGACTACCAAAAATCTTAAGAAAATCAACGTTCGGGTTCTTAAACTCAACAGTCTTCCTTAAAACTTCCCTTTATGGGAACTCATCTGCTGATCTTTCTACCTACAATTTTACAATTGTCCGTTCTAACATATTTCTGGTATATTTGGAATCTTATCATGGGACAATCACCTGAGGGTAAAAAAGGCCAGCATACCAAACAGAGGGACATTTAAAATAGATGTTTTAACTGATAAAGTTATTGGAAAAAAATGGGAAATGCCAAGTCTTGCACCATTCCTTTTAAAACCAGTCCATTTTTGTTGTTGATGCTCTGAGCATAATGGATGGAAAACAAAATTCAGTTCTCACCTAGTAGCTTATTAAAAATAAATTTTATTATAAGTCACTTTTGTCATGTTAAGTCAGGAAGTGTACAAGGAGTTGAGTGACATCACTATAAAAAAAATTGCCACTTCCATTTACTTTTTTATATCAACAAATTTTCTGAGTCCAGAGCTATAAAAATGAAGACTCTTGGACAATATTTCATTCCAGCAAGTATTAGTATCTCTGTGTGTACATAATAATTTGATAAGCATCTTCTATCAAGTTAAGGAATATATAAGCCATAAAATAATATTTTAATAAATATCAAAAGTTAAATATACACATGTACACATTGTTTTGGTAACCACGTACTGATAATAATTTTGTAAAACCAGTTAAGAAAAATAATTTAAAACTTTAGAGACTTAGGACAACAGGATATTTTGTGAATAGATTCAAGTTATGTATATACTATTGTATGAAACTCTGATGAAGAAGTGAAATACAAAATATTTTCAAGAATAAAATATATTAAATTAAGATGTATTTTTTAGGGAAAATTGGAATGAAGTAGAGTACAATGAAAAATATTTAAACTTTTCATTGAATATTGTAAAGAAAAAATGAACAAATCACTCAAGAATTAGAAAAACATCAGCATTACTGAGGACCTCTCTGTGCTTCTTTCCCATCACCAACCCACTTACCTCAAGTTAAGCCCTATCTTCATTCCCAGCACAAAGGAAGGGTTTTTCCTGCCCTAAATTTGGTTTACACTGAAGATGCTTCTGAGTCTGCTCCTCTTACCAACATGTACTGTGATACCCTTTCCTATTTTTGTACATAGTTAAAGTTTGCCCATTCTAATTAGTAAATAACATGTTATTTATTAGTTCATTCCTGTTATTATTTTCTTCATGTTACTATTAAAGTTTGTTCATTCTAATTAGTAAATAACATGTTATTATGTAACAAAACTCCATTCTAGTATTGATGGGTATTTGAGTAGTTTCTATTCTGGGTTGTAACAAATAGTGCCTTCAGGAACATTCTTGTATGTGTATTCTTATAATAGTATTAACTCATTGCTATTAGATTATTTACCTGGGAGTGAAATTGCTTAGTTATAAGGTATGCATGTGTTCACTTTTCCAGTTTTTCTATTAATGTCCTCTTCCAACAGCATATTATGATATTTCAAGCAGTTCAAGATATCCCTAACATCTTGGTGTTTTTTAAGATTTTATTTATTTATTTGAGAGAGAGACAGACAGACAGACAGATATGCAGGGCAAGTGGCAGGCAGAGGGAGAGGGAGAAGCAGACTCCCCCTGAGCAAAGACTCCAAAGCAGGCTTCCATCCAAAGCCATCCACCACCCACAATATCTTATTTTATTTCTTTTTGGTATATTAGCCATTTTGATGGGCACATAATGTCATCTGCAAATGATAGCAACCATCTCTTCCTTTCCAAAGCACATGCCTTTTGTTTCTTAAATATGCTTGTGATATTATGTCATAATATCTGACATTCCATTGTATTGTTTTGGTTTGATTTGGCTTTGGCCATGTTGTTCTGGTGTGGCCTATTCCTGTAAAATGTTTTATAGTATTGGTAATGTAGGCACCCTTGCCTCACCTAGATCTCACTGTTAAAATTTTCAAATTTTATTATTATTTATCATGTTGTAAATTTTGGTGGTAGAGCTCTTTGTTGAAATAAAAAAGGTTACTCTATTTCTAGTATACTAGAGTTTATATCATGAATGAATTATCTTATCAATTGAATTTTCCATATCTGTAGAAATAGCACAATATTTATTTCTGTTAATATTATAAATTATATTGAATGCTTTGTGGATGCTAAAATCACTCATATTCTAGGAATTATCATACTTTGTTCAATGCATTTATCCCTTTGTTTACTGCTTGATTTCTTTTGCTAAGATTTTGTTTATAATTATTGAATATTTGCTCATAAAGATGATGGTTCTGTATTTTCTTTCTTGAAATATATTTGTAGCTGTTGATATCAAGGTTACTGAGTTCTTATACTGGGTCACCTGGGTGGCTCAGTCAGTTAAGCATCTGCCTTTGGCTCAGATCATGATCTTGGGGTCTTGGGAGCCCCAAACATGGAGCCACACTAGGATCCCTTAGCTCCACATTCAGTGGGGAATCTGCTTCTCCGTCTCCCACTGCCCCACCCCCCAGTCATGCTCTCTTTCTCTCAGATAAATAAAATCTTAAAAAAAAAAAATAAACTAAGACACACAAACAAAAACCCCAAAAAACAAAGTTACTGAGGCTTTATAAAAATAATGCTATGTTTTCCTTTTTGTTTCCCATTAGCTAGAGAATTTTGCATAAGATTGTTGTAATTCTTTTTATTTTACTTTTTTTTACTATTTGGAAGAATTCTGAGGAAGCCATATGGGCATAAGTTTGTATATTATATTTTGTAGGTTTTTTAAAATAATAAACTTTATTTCTTTAGTAGAATTCAGACTTTTAGATTATCTATTGCTTCCTTTATTTGTTTTGGTACATTGTATTTTTTTTAATTACTACTTTCATACAAATTGTCAAATTTAATTGGCATAAAGTTGTTTTTAATATGTTCTATTTGTCTTCTGAATGTCTGTGCAGACTTCTTCCAGGCTAAGAAGAAATAGTATTAGTAAAACTATGATGTGAGATCATAAAAATCATGTTTTGGAAACAAAAACAAGCAAAGCAATAAAATGCATAGAACATATTTTTAAGTGAAAAAAATTTTAAAGTGTTCCGAAATCTTTACTAATTAGATAATTTGTATATAGAAAGAGTAAAATAGATTAAGGCATATACATGCAAAGTACACACACTTAAATCATAACAAAGTTATCACAGGGAAATGAGATACAAGTGCCTATCATTTTGTCCTTAAAGACTTTCCCCTGCAATTTACATGGTTAATATGAACATGAATTGCTTTCACAGTGAGAACAATGTTTCAAACTCAAACAGAAGCTTGTAATTTTGTTAGATCTCAATCAAAACTAATTTAATTTTCTAAACCATATCTATAATCACATAAATGTAATTATTTTATGTATTCCAAAGTCTTATTAAATTTATGCACATACTTTTACTCAAAAACTTTTTTTTGGAAGGTACTATTTCTCCAAATCTGTATTTACTTTTACTCTAGTATTTACTCTTACTAGAAAATATATTTAACTCTATTTATAGTGATAATGAAAAATGCACATTGTCATTTCTCATGATGATGATTTATTAACATAAATCAATTGGTGAGAGTTGGAAAAAAGCATAGACAAACCACTCTTTGTTCCTGCATACTTTACTGAAATTACTGTAAATGAGCAGACTTAGTATCAGTATCTGTTACATAAATGAAATATACCCAAGCAATATCAGAAGATGGCTATGACATAAAGAGGAGACCTATGTGCACTTCTGAATCTAATTCAATTGGCTGAAATTATTCGAATGTGTTATGTCCAGATTCCCTAGGACCACATCAGTTTCAGTGATCCTGTAGAAGGACTCACAATCCTAAAACATGGTTATATGGATGGTCATAGTTTATAATAACAAAATTATACAAATCAAAATCAGCAAGGACACCTGGGTGACTCAGTCAGGTAAGCGTCTGCCTTTGGCTCAGGTCATGGTCCTGGGGTCCTGGGATTGAGTCATGCATCGGGCTCCTTGTTATATGAACTCAGCTCATCAGTACCCACAGTTTTTACAAGGGCTGGTGTAGTCAACTCTGGTTTGATAAGAACCTACAGAGCAGGACAACCCTTACACAAAATTTGGGTTTTATACCCCCCTCACACACAAAACATGCACACACACACACACACACACATACACACATGCACGCACCAAGAAAGGTTTATATTCACACACTGAGAATTTTGGGGGTAAGAAGTAGGAGTAGAGTGGGGCAGTACCCAAAAGTTCCTGTACAGGAGACTGGCTTGGGGTTTTTATGGTGTTTAGAAGATGCACTGGGAAGAGGGTTGCATAGTTTGCCTCTCCTGCCAGCACTAATAAAGGGAGCACAATGCTTTCTTATTAACTTACCCAAATGTGAGACAACAGAGTAAGAGTGAGAGGCTTACTCTTGAAAGAATAAATTTAAAAGCTGTCTGCAAACCTCAGAATATTGAGCTAGATAACTTACTGCGCCTTATTGAAAACAGCCAAAATGCCAGACTCCTGGGTGAAAGCTGATGTTGACCATCAACCACAGTTCTAGCAGAGTAAACCAGTCATGTCATTGAGGAGAGTTTTCTACTAGCATATGGAGCTGTTTATCCATCAAGCTCCTAAGCACCAGCCAAGGACCAACTCATCAAGACGTTTCTTAGGATGGGCATCTCCGGCCTGCAACATAAACTCTTTTCTTCACAAGTGCGCCCAGAAGTTCATGTAGACTATCTGACCACTTCAATGTCACATGACTTCATAGTAGTCTTTAGCAGGATTATTTTCTCAGCTTTGTTCTTCTGTAAAATACAGTTAATAGGACATACTCTAATAGAAATGTTGCAGTACAGAGAAAACCAACAAAAAATAATTCTCAAATAGGATGTGATACACACTATTTTGTCTACTTGAGTTCTGAGCTTTTCAGCTGTGGCATCAATTTGTTGAACATTTTCTGCTAACCTTCTGATTTGTAAAGTATGAATGCTCCATCAAATGATAAAAGTCTGCTTTAGGCAACAGATCTCCTCTACTGCCAAGGTATGATGTCTTTAATAACAACCAAATAGAGAGTGTGTAAAATAGATTCTCGCCTTGGTTTCCCCTCCAACCTGAGTGGTTGGTGTCTGTAGTCATCTGTAGGAATAATCTAATTTCTTTTCATGTTCTCTGCCCCAAGAACTACTATATATATTTTTAAGATATAGTATCATATAATAGCTATTATATGAATAACTACTATATATATATGTAACTTATTCCACATATTCTTTAGTTTATACTTTTTTTTTTTTTTTTTTAAAGATTTTATTTATTTATTTGACAGAGAGATCACAAGCAGGCAGAGAGAGAGGAGGAAGCAGGCTCCCCTAGAGAGCAGAGAGCCCGATGCGGGGCTCGATCCCAGGACTCCGAGATCATGACCTGAGCCGAAGGCAGCGGCTTAACCCACTGAGCCACCCAGGCGCCCCTAGTTTATACTTTTGATGAGAAATTAATTAATGAAATCTTAGAGTAAACCACATACAACATGAAGACCATTTTGTTAACTTAGATCTGTGTATTCAGTAAGTATATCAATAGGCTTTCAAAGCTGTTAATACCTTTCCATTTAAGTGTCATAGTTTTAAAATTCAATTATCTTCTGATAT
Organism: Enhydra lutris kenyoni; assembly: GCF_002288905.1. Classification (NCBI taxonomy): domain Eukaryota; kingdom Metazoa; phylum Chordata; class Mammalia; order Carnivora; family Mustelidae; genus Enhydra; species Enhydra lutris. The sequence goes on along the minus strand of NW_019154089.1, from coordinate 56,286,139 downwards.
GGAAGAATCAAGTTTTTTTGTTGTTGTAGCATAGTTACAATTCTTATAATGAATAAGAGATTGAAACTATATGCAAGGTATGGCACATTTATTAAAGTAATTATACTCTGATATTTAGCTACAAATTTCATACCTCCTGGCTGAGGAGTAAAATTGAAATAGCAAACATGCCATAGTGCAATTTACAATATAATTAGCTGTTGGTAGCATTATGTATTTCAAGTAACTCCATTATCAAACATTTACAATTTACATAATCACACTAATAATTTAATGAGGTTGATATAGGAGAAATTTTTCCTACATAAAATGAAAGACTACTTACAAATAGAAGTAATGGCCAATTTTAAATATTGAAAATAGTTGAGATATTTAACAGAAATATAGTAGAAAGATGCATTTTAAGCATATAAGTTTTCTTCTTTTATTATTATTGTAAAATATTGTCAATAAAATGACAAAACAAAATGTTTTTTATAGTTTCATCATTTGAACTATATTTGATATTTATCATAACATAATATAGTATTTAACATACTAATTAGAAATGTAAAGGTTATTTTGTGCTTTTTTTGAGTTGTCAAGATTTCAGAATTTTAAAAATTATTTGGTTCCTCCTTACTGTATGTGCGTAGGTATATCACTGAATTTTGACTGTTATCATACTAAAGTCGAGACTTATCTGGGAACATAAGAAACAAAATAAGTAGGTTTAATAGAAATCTCTTTATAGAGGAAGAGAGACCCCTTCCAGAAGGAAACTCATAGAGATTAGACTAGTTAGTCCCTAAGAGCTTGATTCAGTGAGGAGACTTCTAATTTAGAAATAGAATTCAGACGACAAGCAGGTGTCTGCCACTGCCTTTTTGTTTTCTTTAATTTTCTGACACAATTTGAGGTCAAATTGGGGCTGAAATTACTCTATCATGTGAACCTTAAACAAAACATAAAGTATGTTAGGAACCTTATTCCATTGTCTGGGAACCCTTGTAATTGAATGAACATAATTTAATTTAATGACACCTCAAGAAGGGTTTCCTTGTGCAGTGGCTTTAACACTATAGTTACAGAGGAAACAATTTCCTCACACAAAGGTGGTAAATAAGGGGTCTGGGTTGGCATGCTTTTTGTTCAAGTTGTAACTGAAATATTTTAAGATTCTCACAGAAACAATTGTTCAACACTTTCTAGTAGTCTGAGGTAAAAAGGAGGGACCACAAATCAAGGGCACTGTTGTTTTAGTTAATATCATCTTTCAGTTCAATGTCATCATCTTTTATTCCTTTCCTGGTGCACCTCTGTTTGGTAGATCTTTTGAGTCAATTCACAGTACTTTGCATATCTCTTATAAGCTTAGCCAACATTTGTTTTATCTACTAAATTATCACCTTGAGTGAGGATCTATAAACTAGGGCCTGTGGGCCAAATCCAGCCCACAGCCTGTTTTCATACTATCCTACCCACATATGAAGAATTATTTTTATTATTCCAAAAAAGGCTATTTAAAAGAATATGCAACAGAGACTGTGCATAGACTGTAAAGCCTAAAATATTTATTTCTTGACTATTAAGAGGAAAAAATGTCCACTTTTTATCCAGAGCAGTGCTTTCAAGAGAACTTCCGGTGATGATGGAAATACTAGCACTTTCCAATAGAGTATTTTTTTTTATTAATTTCTTTTTAGCATAACAGAATTCATTGTTTATGCCCCACACCCAGTGCTCCATGCCATATGTGCCCTCCATGATACCCACCACCTGGCTCCCCCAACCTCCCACCCCCGCCCCTTCAAAACCCTCAGGTTGTTTTTCAGAGTCTATAGTCTCCAATAGAGTATTAAACAAAATCGTAATAATTCTAATAAAAAAATACTTCTTTTAAGCTATTCCAACATTAAGGATAAATTCATTTGGGTAAAAATTTTAAGAAACGAATTTGAGGCTTAGTATAAAAGTTAGGTATGGGTAAAAGTTGAGTGAGCCTCATTGAGAAGTAGCTATTACCCTGTTAAGAAGCTTTGAAGCAGAAGCCAGATACCAACTCATCAGTAGTGAAGTTGAGAGCTTCCTGGACTACAAGTGAAAGTCTCTTCTAACTGTGCTGTTAACATTTTAAATGGAGTCCATGAAAATGAATATTCACGCAAAGCAAAGCTATTTAGCCTCTTAAAGGACACTGGGTAAGTTTCCAGCAACAATGAATACAAAATGTTATAAAGTGTGAGAAAGATCCCTGAATAACAGCTTGCCTGGATAACTTGAATGCATTGTTTGTCAAATAATGGCAGAGATCTTCACACCCCCGCCCCTGCTTATGATATAATGCAAACAAAAGCAAGCTTTCCTCCTAGAGAGAGAAAGAGAGAGAGACAGATAGTGACTGAGAGAGGGGGAAAAAAAGCATTCACAGTAACAAAGCGGGGATTGGTGGTTATTTGTTTCCAGAGTTTTGTATAATTAAATATGCTCAGGAACCTCAGTGATCAGCTGAAAACCAATTTTAAAAAAGAAGTTCCTCTGGAGTGTTCAATTTGGTAGACAAAAGTCTTTTAAGCACATTAGGAGTTTAGAAAATCAAATAATATACAGTAATAACAATACAAAAAAGAAAGGTAGAGGTGTTATTTTTAAAAAGTAATGACACCTAATGAAAACACTCTAGAGGACCCAGGACCATTAGCTGTGATATGTTTCACACACAATAGCACAATTCTTTTACTTCATTGTTTCTTTCTCTTTCAGTTTTTATTTTATAATTATGTGGGAACAATAGAAGGAAAAAAATTCCTTTTCCAGAACTCAAAATCTAGAAATCTTTGTGTAGCATTAAATGAGGGAAAATATGGGAAGAATAAATTATCTTTAGTTCTCAGGGCTTTTGAGAGACAGTGCATGGTAAAATGGGCAGACAGAACCTTAATGTACACAGCCAGCTCCCATAACAAGCAATAAATACATACTAAACATATTTTTGTACCAGATATTTTGAATGGTGCTCAGTTGAATATAAACAGGATTGCACAATATTTTCTGACGATATGTTTGTAGTAAAGGAGCAAATGACAAAATAATCAGACTTGCTATGATAGGCACAGTGCTTACATTAAAGTTAATGCCAATTGAATCTCATAAGACAGATAATATTATTTCTATATTACAAATGAAGAAACTGAAATATAGAGAGGTGTTATTTATCCAGATCTTCAGTTAATAACTGCTAGAATTTGTTTCCAAATTTAAATATGTCTTATCCTAGACTTAAGAATTTTTCGCCGTTGAACAGATTAAAAGTGCTCTAAGAAGGAAGTGATGAGTGGTAAATGATTGTTGTAAGCCGTGTTGGAATATAGAGAAGACATAACTCTGAATGTGAATGAGCCAGAAAGTTTTCATGCAGAATGGAAAACAGTATTTTCTCTTTGATAGATAAGAATGATTTAGATGAACTGAGAAGGAGTGGGGTGGAATTTTAAGAATTTATAAAATTTACTGAAACACATATATACAAAAGCAACCATCCGCCAGATCAGTCACAACATTGTTGTAATCATGAAACCTGATTGAACGATATTGCCTTTCATCAATGCTCAGAGAGCACAACAGAAAAGGCTTCCATCTCTACATTCAACAAAACCACGTACTTCCTCCAGACATAGAAATAAAATAACTTTAAAGTTTTGCTTCTCTCATTCAGCTCTTCATTTTACCTGGAAGTAATCTTGTGTATGTTACAAGGAAGGATTACAAATTTGTTTATTTTTCCCCGCATAAATAAACAGTATTTTAAATGTTTCTGGTGTTATAGCATGGGTCTGAGAATCATTATATGAATAACATACACACTTTGGAACATAAGTAGGTCTCATTCTTTGAAACGAGATGAAAATAGATCTTTGGCTCTTACAAATGATGCATCATGGTTTCCAAAGACAGGCAGTGCTAGGTTTGTATTTGCAAAAACTTAATTAATTCCTACAGCTTTGAAACAGTAAAGATCATAACCTTGTTCAATCACTATTAAAATGTATATAATTTGATCCCAGCACTCTAGTATTAATATTACCCATTGCCTTTATTTATTAAATACTGATGGCTAACAGAGACATGAAAAAAATGTTCATCATCATTAGCCATCGGGGAGATTCAAATCAAAACCACATTGAGCTACCACCTTACACCAGTTAAAATGGCCAAAATTAACAAGACAGTAAACAGTAAGTGTTGGAGAGGATGTGGAGAAAGGGGAACCCTCTTACACTGTTGGTGGGAATGCAAGTTGGTGCAGCCACTTTGGAAAACAGTATAGAGATTCCTTAAGAAATTAAAAATAGAGCTGCCTTATGATCCTGCAATTGCACTACATGGTATTTACCCCAAAGATACAGGTGTAGTGAAAAGAAGGGCCATCTGTACCCCAATGTTCATAGCAGCAATGACCACAATCACCAAACTGTGGAAAGAACCAAGACGCCCTTCAACGGACAAATGGATAAAGAAGATATGGTCCATATATACAATGGAGTATTATGCCTCCATCAGAAAGGATGGATACCCAACTTTTGTAGCAACATGGATGGGACTGGAAGAGATTATGCTGAATGAAATAAGTCAAGCAGAGAGAGTCAGTTATCATATGGTTTCACTTACTTGTGGAGCATAAGGAATAACACAGAGGACATTGGAAATGGAGAGAAGTGAGTTGGAGGAAATTGGAGGGGGATTTAATAAGTTCATATTTTTTTACTTATTCTGTTAAATCCAGTTTTCTTTTTAAATTTTTATTTAAATGCCCATTAACATACAGTATAATATTAGTTTCAGGTTTTCAATATAGTGATTTAACACTTCCATACAACATCCTGTGCTCATCTCAGCAGATGCACTCCTTAATCCCCATCACCTATTTTAGCCATCCTGTTTTCTCATATCATTATGATGATTACATTGGTGATTATGAAGGTAATCATGATAATTATGTATAAATAATTAATATAAGTTAGGTTTACTAATTTTCAGTTATTATCTTAATACTTATACATATTAATTCAGTTTATCTGCACAAGAACCCTCTGAACAAAGCCTATCATTATTATCTTATTCTATAGGTAAGGAAACTAAGGCACATAGATATTAACTGGCACCTCAAGATTACAAACCCATCACCCAGAACTATTTATTTTAAATGTCTGTCCTTTGTTCACTGATCTGCAATACAATCTCAATTAAATATCATGTCCATATAATGTGGTCTATTTCTGAGCTCTCTTTCCTGTTGCATTGATATATTTTCTTATGATACACTGATGTATTTTTATTACCTGGTATAATTCTTTCTTAATTAGTGTAACTCTATGACAAGCCCTGCAGTTAGGAAAAGTCCATCAACTCTGTTAATCTTCTTTAATAGTACCTTGAATACTCTTGGCTATTTGTTTTTCTAAACAAATTCTAGAAGATTTTGTTAAGTAACAAAAGACATTTTGAAAAATGGCATTTTGAAAAAAATGAGATTTCAATTTATATATTCTTGAATCTATATCTGAATTTGGAGGTATCTTAACAGTTTTAGGTCTTCTAATCTATGAATATAGGACATCTGTTAATCCATTTGAGATTTTAACCATGATTTGTCCATTTCCCTTGAAATTATTTATGAAACTATTGAGAAAAACTAGTCCAAAGATTATGTGTATTGTAGACATCTAGGTGAATTGACTTTTGGACTGATAATATGATGTGATCTTGGCTTTCAGATCCATGTTAGAATTTGCTTTGGATTTCAGCTTTTTAGGGAATTCCTCACTCATTAGACCTCCTGCTCTACAATGAACAACTTTTACTTCAATCTTCTTTAAATGAGAAAGTAGGAAAAGTTGTAGATTCAGTTCTCACTTTCACGAAGATTAGAGCTCCATGGGATTGCAGTTTTCTAGAAGAATGGTCTTGAGCTCAATTTGGACAGGTGTTGAGACTGTGTCCTCATCCCTTTGATGTATACTGATTGTTGAAGAGCTGGTACCAGTCAAGTTCATCATTTTGTGTCAATGTCTCCAGAAAAAAACTGTCTGATACTAGATTCCCACTTTCATTTAGATATTCTAGCCAACTCAACAATGGTCTTAAGAATACTTTTATAAATGGGGTTTCTGAGTGGCTCAGTTGGTTAAGAATTCTGCCTTTGGCTCAGGTTGTGATCCCAGGGTCCTGAGATAGAACCCCCTGTGGTGGGCTCTCTTCTTGGCATGGAGTCTGCTTCTCCCTCTGCTTCTGCCCCTTCCTCCCCCTCCTCGAGTTCCAGAGCCCATGCTCTTTTTCGGTCTCTCTCAAATAAGTATTTTTTTTGGGGAAAAAAAAAGGAATACTTTTATAAATAGCTTACATGCTATTTTTTAAAAAGATTTTATTTATTTATTTGTCAGAGAGAGAGAAGCGGTGTGCACACACACAAGCAGGGGAAGCAGCAGGCAGAGGGAGAAGCAGGGTCTCCCCCCCACCTCACCAGCAAGGAGCCTGATGTGGGACTGATCCAAAGACACTGGGATCACGACCTGACTTGGAGGGCAGACACTTAACCAACTGAGCCAGCCAGGCATCCCAGTAGTTTACAGACACTTAACTGCTGCATTTTTAGTTGTTTTCTGGATACTTAGCCACTCCTTTACTGTAAACAGAGCTCAATTTTATTTATTTAAGTAGTTTATAAATATTACTGCCAGCTCCTCTTGAATATCTTGTTACAGTTTTTCCTTTTATCAACCATGTGCTTGGGATATGGCATGTGTTTATATAAAACATATGTATTTTACTATTTATCCTTTTTAAGGACATCCTAAGTACTTATAAAGTACTGATATTTTTGTTTAATATAAAAGGTTGTGAGAAAAATCAGAAAGATATGACTATGGATATGAAAGCTGATTTTTAGTAATAGAAAAAAATACATATGGTTTATAATACATGTAAGGAGGAAGCCTAAAAACAGAAACATACTATTCATTCAATGTTTTTTTTTTTTTTTTATGAATTAAGAGGCACAGTCTGAAGTCTTTGTTGCAAAAACAAACAAAAGCGAACCACTCCTGCTTTTAATATTTTCAAGGCCAAAGTTTAGTTGAATCATCACATATAAAAATTTAAATAAAAGAAATCAATATACAGGTTGATAATTAAAGAGCAAGCCACTTAGTCTCTCAGAATTTAGAAAGAGATTGTGGAGCTTACAGAATTGAAAAATGAAGAAAATATTCTGGGTTTTAGAAATGTAGGCAAAGCTACAGTTATTTCAAATATGATGCTAAAGAACTTAATAAAAATATATTTTTTTGCCAGCTGTTTGCTGATTTTCTAAATTACAGCAAATGAGTTTTAAAAGCCATGTGCCAGATGGAAAAAGGCTCATATTTCCTAAAGTGTTAATGAAGTTTAGTTATAGCAAGTTAGATACAGGAAAAAAAAATTGGTATAAGACATACCAATTTTGTCAAGCCAGCAGCTGTCACAATGAACTAGTCTTTTGCCCATATTTGGACATATTTCCCATATTTGTTACCATATTTATTATATAATGAAATACTGAAAAATGTTCACTTTTGATGCAAGTCAGGTTTAATGGGTACATTTATGTATAAAAATTATTCTAGGGGTGCCTGGGTGGCTCAGTGGGTTAAGCCGCTGCCTTCGGCTCAGGTCATGATCTCAGAGTCCTGGGATCGAGCCCCACATCGGGCTCTCTGCTCAGCGGGGAGCCTGCTTACCCCTCTCTCTGCCTGCCTCTCTGCCTACTTGTGATCTCTCTCTCTCTCTCTCTCTCTGTCAAGTAAATAAATAAATAAATCTTTAAAAAAAATTATTCTAATATAATGTGACATTCAATAATTCTAATAATGTTTAAATGGTTTATGGGCAATTTTTTCCCCATTTTTAAAATTTTATTTTTTAAGTTTTTATTTAAATTCCAATTAGTTAACATAAAGTGTAATATTAGTTTTAGGTGTACAATATAGTGATTCAATACTTCCATACAATACCCAGTGGTCATAACAAGTGCTCCTTAATCCGCATCACCTATTTGACCTATCCCCCAACCCACCTCCCCTCTGGTAATGATCAGTTTGTACTCTATAGTTAAGAGTCTGTTTCTTGGTTTGCCAATCTCTCTCTCTCTCTCTTTTTTCCTCTTTGTTCATTTGTTTTGTTTCTTAAATTCCACATATGAGTGAAACTGATTTTGTTTTCACAAATTTTTATTCACACTGATGAAACAGGATCATGATTTAAAAATATTTAAAAGATTAACATAGAAGAACATACACAAAGAATTCTATTCATTTTTTGTGATATCAGTGTGTTATTTATTTTAATGAGCAAACATTTGAGAAATGAGATGATTTATTACTCAAAAGTAGAAAATTAGCCATTGATAATATATCCAGAAATTCTAATTATTGTTTTATTTTTAAAGATTTTAAAGATTTATGTATTTTTATTTGAGAGAGAGAGAGCACATGCAGTCTCACTTGCTCATGCGGGGGTGGAGGTGGGATAGGAGGTGGGGGGAGGGGCAGAGGGAGAAAGAGAATCTCAAACTGACTCCCCACAAAGTACAGAGCCCAACAGGGGCTCAATCTCACCACCGGGGATCATAAGTCAGTTCCTTGACTAACTGAGCCACCCAGGCGATCTTCTAATTCTCATTTTAATATTATAAAAAGTTGTCTTCACAAATACACTATTTTCTTATCTTAAAAATTGATAAGCAAAAATATCTTTCTGAAACATAAAATGGTCTCTAGTAATGTTTGTAATAAATAGGTCATAATATTTTGAATAAACTTTGAAACATGTAATTATTAACTTTAGTTTTGAAAACATGAAAGAAATAAAAGATATTTTGAATTCTAGTAGAAAAGTTACATTAATGATAGCATATGAAGAAATGAGTTAAGTTTTGTCATAATGTTAGTACAAGGGAAAAACTGCTTTTATGCATTCACTTACTATGATGCAAAACCTTTGTTAGATCTCATGGATATAGTGTGATTTAAACACTGGCCAAATAGGGTAAGAAACTGGACCAAACTATGTGATTGGGAGTAAACATAGTAATGAGGACTACATGAAGATGATATAGAAACTAGAATATTGGTTTCGAAAACCAAGCATAGTAGGATGTTTAAAGTGCTACTGTTAAGCAATTTATCTATGTTATATAATCACTGAATACATGAAATTGATGAATCAAGGGCATTCTGTAATTAGAGAAAAGCACCATTGACTACTATCAGTAAGATATAAGAATGTTCTTGAACTTGAGTATTGAGAAAGACAGATTCATAAATCTTATTGTTTATTTAATATAATTATAAATATATTAATTCAGAGAAATTTATGTTAATTTTTTATTTCTATTTTTTAAATCTATTAGAAACACTGAAATTTATTATGAAATTTATGTTTTAACTGAAAACTAAGGATTATACTAGATAAATGATAATTTGTTTTTACCCTTTAAATATATGTTTATGTGAAATATGGCAATCTCTTGAATTCCACATATGTCATCAACCATATAGAAAAAACAATTTTCCAATGATAGGAGTATACTAAGACAAAAAATGATGTTAAATCTTGGCACACCCCCCAGAATATATTGTTTGAAATATGTGATATCTAAATGGGGTACTCTTCTTTTCCTCAAATATTGAGGGAAGGGATTTTATCCAAATTGACTCTTTACCCTCTTTTGGCTGGGTATGCTATAAGGGAATTTTAGAATTATTTAAATCCACTGAAATGCCTAATTCAAAACAATGTTGGTTACATGGGAGACATTCAGAAGTTTCAGTTTTAATTAATGATATACTAGATAGATTATATACTAGATGTAGACATCAGAATATCTAAAAATTTCTTGTTTAATAGACTAGTAGGATTTTTGAGAAAAGCTGATGGATTCTGTAGATTTTTTTTTAAGATTTTATTTATTTGACAGAGATTACAAGGAGAGAGAGAGGAGGAAGCAGGCTCCCTGCTGAGCAGAGAGCCCGATGTGGGGCTCGATCCCAGGACCCTGGGACCACGACCCAAGCTGAAGGCAGAGGCTTTAACCCACTGGCGCCCCTGATGGATTCTGTAGATTAACTGCAGACCCTCAGGTATTCAATAAAGGGAGGCCTATAATAGCAACAGCTGTACCTGATAAGATACTAATTAACTCCATTAAGGAAGAATGGTATTTGTGATAACCTTAACTAACACTTCCTTTTCAATTTCTATTTCAGAAACACAACAGAGATAATTTGCTTTGATTTGAAATAGAGTGAATTACACATTTATTTTTCTCCCTCAGGGACATTTAAATTTTTGTGTGTATTGACACCACCTGGTAAAACTTAGGTTTGATTTGATTGAAAACTATTGTTATTCATTATATCAATAATATAATGTCGATATCTTAACCTGAACATTAAGGTGAGAATGAATTAAAATACCTGATTATTAATATAAATACTAGGGAGACATTGGTTAATGCAAGTGAATTACAGGACCCAGGACAAGCAGTAATATTCTTATTTATTACTTGGGCTACAACAATTAAATTTTTCAATTAGTCAAAAATAAATTATTACTTTTATTTTCCAGTTCCCAAATCAAAAGAGGATGCAGAAAGATTGGTCCAACTATCTGGTTTCCAGAGAAATCGTGACACATATCTAGGTATTATTTTAGGGCAAATCCACAAACCGTAAAAGATCTGAATTTAAATGATGACTTAGGTGACACTAGGTTCCCTGGAGGTTCAGAGAGCCATTACTCCACTGATCTTTTGGTAACGTAGCCGGCAGAATCTTATTTCATGCCGAATGATCTCCACCTCCTAGTATTTATGCTCTTTTATAATCTCTCTCCTTTAGATGGAGACTGTGGTTTGCTTCTTATCAATAAAATGTGGCAAAAGTGACATCCTGTCACTTAGGCTGTATAACCTCAAGACTTCTGCCTCTTCTCTCTCCTTTGTTGGATTTGATAGAGGGAGCAGCCATGTTGGTGAGGCAATGCAACAAGTTGATGAGAGAAGCCTATGGCCAACAGCCAGCAGGGGACTGAGGGCCTGATTCCAGCAGTTCACAAGGATTTGAATTTTGCTAACAATGACATGGGCATGGAAGCAGACCTTTCTCAGATGAGACTTCATTTGAGACTCCCACCTGAGCCAACATCTTAATTACAGTCTTATGAGATACCCTGTACAGAGAACCCGGTAATAGCAAGGTTCTTGACCCACAGAAGCTGTGATAGAATAATTGTGTGTTGTTTTCAGCAACTCTGTGTGTGATCATTTGTTGGATAGTAATAGATAAACAATGCAAGACCATATACAATACTGATAATCAGAAGACATTAGAGGTATCAGCAATACACACTTATGCTGACTAGAGACTTCAGCAAAGGCCTATTAAGTACCATCTAGTTGTGATGGCTGGAAAAATTATCTGAGGCTGCCTCCAGGTGTACTCTCTTTGAGAGTATAAGGAAAGGCAAATTATAACCCTTTTTAAGGGCTTAAATAGTGTCTGAAATACTCATCACCTCAGGGCTTACGTCAGAATAGTATTGTAATAGAGAAGATTCACCTCATCAGGTGGAAATGACATATTTAAGAATGTGCATCAGGGATGACCCCTAGTATTAGTGGTCACACAAGGAGCTAACATGCCTTTGGGCCTGACATTAATTCCCTCTTAGAAGTTACCTGATCCCATTAGGATCCCAAAAGGAGTTAAAACAAACAAACAAACAACAACAATAACAACAACAACAACAAAAAACCCTTTTCTCTATAATCAGTTATTAGAGAACTCCCAACAAATATCATGGCTAAAGTTGGAGAACCAACATTCAATCTGGAAGGCGACTATATTGTGACCTGTGATACGTTTATTTGGCTGAAAAACAAACAAACAAAAATATGTCCCTTAAACAAACAGAAATAAGAATGATATTTTCTCACTTTATCAGAAGTATAAATAGTAATGACAATGGTAAGATATAGATTTATATAGCTCCTTAGTAGATAAGGAACTGGCTATATGATCAGGAAAATGGACTCTAGATGACAAGAGGATGAAAGGAAACCTACTCTAGGCCCTGTGTTATTAAGAGGGGGTTTCAAAGTGGGACAAACTTGTATTCATCAAAACAAAGTTCTTACAAAGTCAACAGCAACCAGGAATAAACAAGCAAAGGCTGTTATTCACTACTTGGAAGTGATCTCTTAGCTATATTAGATGAGCTGTAATAGAGGCATTCAGGTACTACAAACGGGGAAAGGGGGAAGGGATCCCTTTCTCAAAACCTCACTATCAAGCATGTGCCCTGTCTCCTTTCTCATTGCCTTCTGTGGAACAATTGCTGACCTATCAAAAACTTCAACCAGTAGCATAACCTGGAGTTTTATTCCCTCTAAACATATTTTTAAAAATGTCTCCCAACCAAAACTATTGTTTCCTCTATTTTAAATGCATGTTTTTAGATGTTTAATTTTTGAATAAAAATAATCCTATGTTTTAGATGAAAGAATCCTATATTTTAGATAAAAGAAATTACACTGAAAGTTCTGATATCAGTGTTACCACCACTGCTATTACTACTATTAGCTCCCATTAATTTAATATTTGTGGGGGCGCCTGGGTGGCTTAGTGGGTTAAGCCTCTGCCTTCCGCTCAGGTCATGATCTCAGGGTCCTGGGATCGAGCCCCACATTGGGTCTCTGCTCAGCGGGGAGCCTGCTTCCCCCTCTCTCTCTGCCTGCCTCTCTGCCTACTTGTGATCTCTGTCTATCAAATAAATAAGTAAACTCTTTTAAAAAAAATTAATATTTGTGGTGAATTGAATTCGTTTAATCACTTCACATGAATTCCCTTTAACTCAATTTCACAATTTTTTGAAAGAATATTGTTAATATCAACACCATAAGTTAACTGACTTTCCCAAGTTACACACCTGGTAAGTGAGAAAGTATTTGAACCCAGGCAAGCTGCTTTCAGAAATGGCATTAGAAAGCACTTTGTTATATCAGATTCCATAATACAGAGACATAATTCTTCTATATCTAGGTCACAGAAAATACAATATCATATATTATTATAAGCTTCTCAAGTATCTATGTGTGATTTTGGTCTGAATTTTTTCAGTAGGCATACATGGAAATTATTTCTTTTTAGAATTAGCTGGACCATGGGGTCATTCCTGAGTACATAACCTCTACCTCCAAACATGCAATCCTACCTAATGCTTAGAAATAAATTTCAAAATGTCATTGTTTCTGATACCTTCTATCCAATGAACTCTGCAGGAAAATGTTCTACATTTTTTCCATGTGCTACAATGTTTCCAAAAATATTTCCAGGAGGCAGTTCTAGCTTCACTGGCAGAGAGTGTTGGGCCAACTTTTCTGTAGTGTTTGGATGGCTTACCATATGAGTGTGAACGCTGATTTTGTTTCTCAGTTTTTATAGTAGAAGATCACAAAAGTATTTTTTAATTTATTTTTGGTTATGATTAAGTGGTTGTATAATAACAAATTTGGCTGGCCTTTGTCCCAGTTTCTGGGAAGAAACCTCTACATCATTGGAATGTCCTTGGTGATAGGATTGCCTTTGTGATTTATGGTGGGCTTCAAGCACACTTGATGGCTTATGCTGAGGTGGTTCAGGGTGGACTAGGCCCAGCATAGTTTGTGCTAAGGAGATGACTCAGGATAGAGGCTGGCCATGCCAGAAAGGAAGACCAATCATGTGAGGCTTAGGGCTTTGTGTTATGTGGTATCAGTCAGATCTCTAGACAGTGGAGAAAAGCTGGAATTTTAGTTCAATAGCATGACTAATGATTCCATCAGCAATCTACAAGTAATGAAACTCCAACAAAAACCTTAGACAATATAGCCTGGGTGAATGTTTCCGGTTGGCAATGCTGTGTGTTATCACATAGTGACGTGCTGAGAGGTTGTTACCTGACTCCACAGGAGAAGGACAACAGAAGTTTTGTGTTTGGAATCCTCTAGGACCTTGCATTATGTTCTCTGCCTTTGGCTGGTTCTGATTTATATCCTTTTGCTATAATAAAACTGTAATCGTAAGTATAGTTCTTCCTGAGTTCTGTAAATTGTTTTAGCAAATTATCCAACATGAAGAGGTGATGAAAACTCTCCCATTTATAGCCAGCTGGTCAGAACTGGTTGTTGCCCAGGTACCCTCAGACTCACAGCTGCTGTCGAAAGTGAGGGCTTGTGGAAGATGATGCTCTTAATCTATGAAGCCTGCCCTCAGTATGGATAGTTAAAGGTAGAATTCTTTGCAACAGAAGAAGAGTGAATTAAAACATATGATTTTACTTCATAATTTAAAAATATGTCAATAAAACATTGTGAGATATTTAAGATTACTCAACTATGGTATATTATCTACTATGAGTTTATATGTCGTTTTTAAATATGGAATTGTATTAACATTATACACAAAAATGTGTGTATTAGGTTAAAATATTTCCATGTGTTCATGCTAAGTGTTGTTATCAAAATGTATCTTTAATTTAAGTATAATTTGCTTCATTTAAAATTTAGTGTACTTAGGGAATGTAGTAGGAGAACCGGAAGCAGCCTCCACCTACTTGCACCAAGGGAATGATACTGACAACCATGGATGGCACAAAGGAGGTCATGCGGGGCTCATGCGGAAAACCAGAGATCTGAACAACTATTGGGTAAAGAAATTTGGAAGTGCCTCTGCTGCCACTGAATTCTGTCAAAAGGCTTTGGAAACAATAGTGAAAATGAAATGATAAAGTGCATTTGAATTAGAGAAAGAAGCTGTGGACTCATGTTTGTGCTCTGCCATGTACTAGGTATGCCATCTTAACTAAGGCACAGTTGGGAGCCTGAAGATGATGAAGAAAACATCACCTCTGGGCCTGTTTGTGTGTCTGTTTATTGATGTGGTGTGCCTCAGGGGACAGTGGTCTCTGTCATCCAGGACTTCTTCAGCATCATCAAGGTGGCTGCGGGGCCAGGGGTGTCCAGTGCACCCACACTGACCTCCCCACAGCTGGAAGTGGTCATGAGGTTTTCTACAGGATCATGTCTGGCATGGGAATTACAGTACCCACACGTTCATCTTCCAGTTTGCACAGTAGCCCAGAGCAGCTCCCAATTTGACCCATAAAACCTTCAAAGCACTGAAGTTAGGCCTTTCTGCTTATTCTCATAATCTTGGGAGAGCAATAGAGATAACGTTAAACAAGAAATTCATTTTATCTTCTAGAAGGTCACCTCTTTGTTTCTCATGAGAACAGCAAATTTATACCTATTACTAGGAGAAAAGGCTCAGAAGCAACTGCCAGAGACCCACGGTGAAAGAAGTGTTGGAGGTGTCTCTTTCCCTATAGGGGATGGCTATGTTTCCATCGTGGATGGGATAGGTGAAGGTATTTCAACATAGATCACAGTTTCTTAACAGGCAGTTTAAAGCCCCCAGGAAGAAGTAATACAGGCATGCTGGATTTGGGGGCAAGATCCACTTGGGTCGTCTTACTTCTAAGAGTTAAGGGAACTCTTCTGACATCCCCAGTTGGTAGTACAACAGCATTCCAGATGTTTAACACAACGTATAATCTCCATTTCTACATGTACGGGGTCTTGTATCGATGTTGGTAAGACTCGTGAATTGGGAGGGTGTAGAAAAGAATCTACTAAAGGTGGAAAGGAGTTGGTCAGCCCTGGTTTGTCTCCAGTTTCAAAGGAGAATAGGAACATGTTGAAACAACATATGCACTGTGAGGACAGAAGGTGGCTTAGCCTCCAAGAGTTGTGTGTGGGCAGAGGGGCAGAAATCCTTTAAAACAAAGTGAGCAAAATGGAAGAAGGGAAGAACTTGAATTTTTATGCATTTTCCTACCACCATGACTTTGAAGCCAAATTTGGCCTTATCAATACAGAGAAAGGAGGCAGTCTTGTGGTTGGAGACTTTGAAACGTCAATCAAGTGTGTGTGTTAGACAATTGAGACTCATCCACAGAATGACCCTTTTATATGTATGCTTGGATTTCCCCTATGTCAGCTTCCTACTGCAAGTATTCATGTTTCTGGGGAACAATATGCTAAAGCTGACTCAGAAAACTGACAATGTTAAGACTAGCTATGCTCTGGGAGCCATTTTTCATTACATCGACTCACTGAACCGACAGAAAAGTCAAGCCTCTTGGTAGCCCAGCTTCTCAGCTTCCTACTACCAAGCTGCCCTATTCCCCCCCATCTCTCAGTCAACGCTCAGATTTACCTTGGGACATCCCCCTCAAAGTGGTGAGAGTCTCCATGAGAACAACAGACATTTTAAAAGGAATAAGTTCTAAGGCTCTAATACATAAATGTCGTGACCAAAGTTGATAGTACTATATTGTATAATTGAAATTTACTTAGAGCAGAACTTAAGTGCTCTCACACACACACAAAAGTGTTAATTAACTAGATTGTGGGAATCCTTTCACAAGGATTATATGCATCGAATCATCATGTTGTATACTTTACATTTATTCTGGTTTATTTTTCAGTTATACCTCAGTAAAGCTGAAAAAAGTCAAAACCAGAAACCGATATTGCACACAAGAGAGGAATGAGGATGTCTGTTGATACACCCATCCTTGCAGTTCATAGCTCAGTTTGCCGCTATCTGCCCACTATATACTTTAGAATGGATTTCAAAGCATGGGGAAATGGTTTCGGCAATCTCCCCCAACTTTAACTCTTTAAAATAAACAAACGGAGAAGAACAATGCACCTTTGTGGGACTCCCTCCCTAACCTGGTCTGTCAGCTGGCTGGACATCAGCTCATGTGATTTTATCCTTGATTTAACTGTTGAGGTGTTGGAAGGGCCCACAACATAGCCAAACTACCTCCTCCCTTCTGATCTTGGGGTGGGGGACGTTTCTGTGCGGACTTGCTCCAGGGACTTGCAGAGTTTTTTTCTTGGGTTGAGCTTTACTTCTTCATCTGGGCAGCACAGCAGCCGCACTGTGGAATGGCAGCTGTGTCTCACGTGACCAGAAGACCAGAATGTTGGGAGAGGTCCCAGAAGAAGGGGTAAAGTGCAGGTCCACAGATAATTAGTTTAGGTTGATATCATATATTTGAAGAATTTAATTTGCTGAATCAAATTTGAGTTAACAATAAGTCAAAATTCACTATTGCATTATTTTCCCATAATCCAAAGTTGTAAAATTTACATGATAAACAATAAAACCAATACCAAGTAATAACAAAGTCTCAATGTCTCTATCAGTTGGCTGGAAGTGGGCCATGGACCGGACACGGGCAAAGTAAAGCTGTTTAGGCGAGTGACACTCAGCTTCTCCCTCCACACTGCCCCCTCCCCCACCCACCCTGGGTCCAGGGTTATTGCTGCTGTGACAGGGCCTCCCTGTGATGCAGGAATCTTTTATTGTTCTCCTTGCTACTTGCCTGGTTTCTTCCTGGAGGAGGATACTCTACATTCTCTGAGTGGGGAGAGTCTATAGACTGTCCTGGTTGTTCTCAGCATGAGCCAAGTAAAAGCAAAACACACACACACACACACACACACACACACACACTCACACACTCACCTCTCTAAGAAAGGTGGACTGGATCCTGGAGTAGACTCAAATAAACTTTGTGACCGAACATGTTTATCTCTTCTTGGGTGTGGACATGCACAATTATTCAGATGTTTTCCTCAAATACTTGGCTGGTTTGATTTAGAGCTAACTGACAGTGTTGTCACTGTGAACATGTGGATCCCAAGGAAGGGGGTTCGGAGTTGCAAAATATCACTTTGTAGACCCTCATGTGCCCTGGCTCTTCAAAACCAGAGCTTTAATGTGAACATGATGTTGAGAGTCGGTTGCTGTTAAAAATATGTATAGTTGTGGTGTTTCGGTTTCCAGGTCTTTGAGTGACATCTCTGTAGTGCAGGTGTTGAATGGCTCATGGAAGAGTCAAGTTCCAACAGTGCCCCCTTTTCTGGAGACTGACTCTGTCCAAGTGCGTCACCACCAGGAGCCACCTTTGCAGCCAAGCAATGGCAAAAGATGCTGGGGACTGTGTTACACTTCTCATCCATAGATTCCAACTCAGGGGTCTGCCTGAATCAGAGTCCCAAGCATCAGCCTCTCTTTATTCTGTCTAGTGTCTTGAGCCACAACCAATTCACCTGCTGGCACTGAGACAGGCTTGGTACTCGTCCCTTCCCATCCTGTGTACTGCTGGCTAACCCTCCTTTATCAGCAGGCAGAGGTATGTTCCTTGGGAGACCTAGTCCATTCATTCTGCATAAGTGTGGTTTAGGGTCTTCTGGTCCAGCCCTTAGAGTCATTAATGCAGTGAATGTACTGTAAGAATAAGCTGAGTCTTGTATGTTCCATCCAAAATAAAAGGTTTACAAGTGAAAATAAATCAAATGTTCTCATAAAATTTTCTCAAGCAAGAGCAATACTTGTCAAAAATGTATTAAATGTTGTTTAGTTCTTCAGTGAATAAATTACAGTAACACCTTTAACCAATATGTAAAGGTCTACAGCCTGAGAGTTAAATATATATTTTTTGTTCCTCAACCACATATAACATCAGGATCTAACCCTATTGCCTACAGTCACATTTCGCACAAAATTTTTACAATTAATAGAGTAAATTACAAAGGTTTCAAGCTATCAATTAATTTTACTTTCAATAATATTACGTAAATATTTTTATCAAAAAGAAAGTAAAACTTAGAGCTATGCTAATTGGGTCATGCTTTGCCAAAAGAGATGGAGAATGGGACCATTTTGAACAGACAGAGGGTTTGTTCTTAACTGCTGCTATAAGGTGAACTATGAGAAGTTAAACTTTTACACAGAGAAGAGAAATAAGTTCTCAAATTTTAAAGCTAATATAATTCTGTAGTTCAGAAAAGTGAGACAGGAGTTTTTCTTCCTCCGTTCTGAATACAGGCCACTGATGCTGTTAAATTTTGCTGAAACATTTCTGCAAATCAAAAAACATAAATGATTCAAAGAGTTACCAGAATAAGAAATCTGTTTCTTCTTCCAACATTAATTTATCTATTTCTTAGTAGAGTTTGTTTTTCTTGTTTTGTTTTGTTTTGTTTTGTTTGGATTTCAACTAATAGAACATTAATGAATGGAGTCAGATCAAACAAACAAGAAAAGGATTCAGAGTCCCCTCCGAAGCTAGAGGCAGGAGAGCCAGTGATCAGAAAGGCTTGCAAACATCCCTGAGAAACTACGTGGCAGTTCCTCTTTCTATATCTTGCTGGTCACCTCGATATTATAAAGGCAACCCAGTCCACACTGCAAAAGATCTTATTCAGATCTTACTAATTTACAAATTAAATCTCTATGTGCCACGAGAAACTGTTTCTGACATCACCAATTAAAAATTCCGTGGGAAGAAATTCTTACTGTTTTTGTGGAAGGGAGGTACCTGCTTCTTGTCCTGTTAGGTAGGACTGAACAGAGGGAGGGCGGTCTCTGCAGCTGATTTCGATCCTAGCATGACAGCAATGTTTGAGGCCAAACTCATAGTCCCCTTTCAAAAGAATTTCTGGCAGTCATGTATGGGAATTTGATTAATATAATTATATAATTGGTAAAGAAAGGAAATATTTTTATTAAAAGTAGAGTCCAGTGGTTAACTGATTTTTTTCCTCTTTTCATATTTTAGCTATATTGCCTCTAATCATTAATCTGTAATAAAGAGGATTTAAAGTGAATCTCATATAATCATAGATTTCAATCGGGAATCTGGTGTTCTGTATATTCCTCCTGTAATAAGATTTCATTGAACTTTCTTAAAGCTTATTCTCTTCACTTAGATCACATCTGCATCACCAGCTTGTTCCTTTCCCTCAGGATTAAGGATTGTTTTAATAATAGGCCCTCCAAATCCCTAACACAATGTGCTTGACAAAATAAAGTGAAAAGAGCAGATGAAGTAAACTGTAGAGAAAGAAAACAGATTTTTCCTATGTGCCTTTTCTTCCCACAATGTGCTGATGAGCTGGATAAATAAAAATGTGTGTGCATGTGTATGTGTTTGTTGCTTTTAAGGCTGTTTATTGATTATTAACATTTGATCTTTGACTTTATCCTGTCCTTTACATACCTTTATATATGATTAGTTGATATGTGTGTGTGTGTGTGTGTGTGTGTATACACATTTATATTGTGATTTGATTTCATTTAATAGGTCATTATTAGGAGACCAATATAAATGTATCTAACAAGCCTTCAAATGATCCCTGAGATAATGTGATTAAAAAATTCACATGTGTAGAAGAATCCTGAACTCTTTCTGTCGTTAGGGTAGCTCTCAATAATCTAAAAAATAACCCCCCAAATTTCAATGACTCAGCACAAGAGAAGTTACTTGTCACTCATATAGCTAGCTAATGTGGGTATATTCCTGTTTGATGTGAGATTGTCTCCTCTGTGGGGTTACTTAGGAACCAGGTTACTTCCAGACTGTTCTGCTGTCCCCCAGAAACTCAAGAGTCTTCTGTTCTCAGTCCTCAAAAGGGTAAAGAGAAAGCAAGAGGAAGCTTCCTCTGATTCTTAACTAACTTCACCTAGACACATTTCACTTACTTTACTTTCATCTTCACTTTTATTGGAGACAGCCCTTATTACCACCCCAGAAAGGGTCTTGGTAATGTCATCTCTAGCTGAGAAGCCACTTCCCAATGAGAGCTGTATAACATGAAAAGGGGAGAAAGATTTTGTTGGAAATCAACATGTTGCATCCTCCATAAAAGTAACCAGGAAAGTTAAAAGAAGCTTCCCACCTTGAACAGAGTTAACCAATCTCAACTTTGTACAAAGCTCAGCACTCACCAACTCTGAACTCTGACTCTAAATTTTCTCTCTGATAAGAAATTGTAATAAAATGAAACACAGATAATGCATAGCACCATTAGGAGTCTCTTAATTAGGAGTTGTTTTGGACTGTAGATTCTCACTCAATGGATAGACATGTACTTCTTCATTTTGCAATTATACTTGTGAACTAGAACTTACCATATATAATAAGAGAATACAGTACACAGTCACAGTACACTAATTCATTAATGTAGTTGATATACAGGTATTACTTGTGAATTACAGTGTGTTGACCAATGCCACAGAATTTGAAAATAAAATAATCTATCACACAGATTATAGTTTATAAAATTAAGATAGTTTAAATTTAACAGCAGGTTCATTAAAACTTCATTTAAATAAATATTGCATATACAGTAATATGTATATTTGGGTAATTTTTATTGAATGATACACAAACACATTTCTGTTTTGATTTTATTATTTTATTGTTTTAGTGCTTGGTTGTATTATATATTTATATGCTTTGTTATATACTTGTTCTTTTTTTTTTTTTTTTTTTAAAGATTTTATTTATTTATTTGACAGAGAGAGATCACAAGTAGACAGAGAGGCAGGCAGACAGAGAGAGAGAGAGAGAGGGAAGCAGGCTCCCCGCTGAGCAGAGAGCCCGATGCGGGACTCGATCCCAGGACCCTGAGATCATGACCTGAGCCGAAGGCAGCGGCTTAACCCACTGAGCCACCCAGGCGCCCCTATATACTTGTTCTTATATCTTTCCTCATTATTACTATCTTCTGCTTCTATACTTCACCTTACTATTACCATCTCTGCTATTGATTAAATTCATTAAATATTATGATTGGGCTGATTTTTAGTAGAAATACTTTGAGATAATTTGAAACCCACTAGGATTTTGGCTTCTAAACTATAGTATGGAAAATGGTAAACAGACTTTAAGGAGAGACATAGCAAAAACTCATTAAAAACGCTAATTAGCAAGCTGAATCTTTCTGACATACCCACTTCACTAATCTGCTCGCTAAACATATCATAAAAATGTGCCTGTGTTGGAAGTGAGCAAATATCCAGTGTTGGAAGTGAGCAAATATCCAGTGTTGGAAGTGAGCAAATATCCAAAGGAAGGCTGTTTTGAATTTCCAGATTACTTTCAATTAACTGGATGCAGAACAATCTAGAATATGAACAGCTATGTTATTGAAATTATATTGTAATTTCTTAAATGAGCCATGGAGTCCTGTCACTGTTCTTGAGGCAATATGACTGTTTCTGTTTCTTCTCTCGCTTCTCCTTACCCTCTTTCTACAGAACCATTTATTTAATTTACAGGTTCTGCTACTTTTATTACATCATCTTTCACATTTTTAAAAAGATTTATTTATTTAATTTAGAGAGAGAGAGAGAAAGAGAGAGATAACTGAGTGGAGGGAGGGGCAGAGGGAGAGAGAGAATCTTAATCAGGTTCTCCAGTGAGTGGGAACCTGACATGGGACTCGATCTTATGACCCTGAGATCATGACCTGAGCCGAAATCAAGAGTGGGACGATTAACTGACTGAGCCACCCAGGTGACCCTCACATTTTGAGTTTTATTGCATTTACATTATTATAAATTTTATCTCTTCTACTAATAGAAAGTTCTGTGAAGTCAGGAATTAATTTTTTTTTCTTGTTACAAGAAACCTGTTTTGGAAAGTGTTGAATCTGAGTATAAGTATAGATGCTGCATTAGGCCTTTAAAATTTTGTTCAGGAGGTGGAAGATGGTATCTGGCTCCTAGTCCTGTTGAACACAGGTCTCCCTTCTGTGTGTGTATGTGTGTGTGTGTAAAAGAGAGAGTGTATGGAGGCAGTTATAGCTTCCTAAAATACATTAGATGAATTTCTTTAATTTCTTAAAAAATGATACAAAAGTATAAAGAAGATAATGATAAATAATTTAATATTCTCTAATTTGGGAATCCCATGGTTTAGACAGTGAAGATGGCAATTTGTAGGTTTTAGTCAGTCTCTGGCCACAAATCTAAATCTTTATTATTAATAAATCTAAATTTTTACTATTTATTAATAGTGAAGTTTATATCTTAAATTTATATATCTGTCTTCTGCTTTATTTCTATGTATATATTAAAAATAAAGAAATTAATTTAATGCATTTTAGGAAGATATAACTGCCTCTGTATACTCTCTTTCACACACACATACAGTTTTAAGGCATTGGTATGTCTCCTTTTCTTTCTCTGTCTCTCAAATATATATGTGCGTATATATACATATATATACATATATATATACCCCATATATATATGTGTGTGTGTATATATATATATATATATATATATATATATATATATACTAATGTCTTTGAAATTTTAGCTGTTTAGTGAATTTTCCTGAAATCTTGAAAAGAAAATGAGACATGGGGTGATCTGAAACAACCCAAGTGTGGGTGACTTAAAATTTTAATTTTAGTAAATTAAAGGACAGGATCTTTACAGCAGTAAGTCATGTGAGATCATGGGCTCCACTTTCTGGAGTTAGAAGATGGATCTTCAGCAGGACACATGAGCACCTTCGTAACTAAAACTATGTTGAAATTTGCAGCTGACCATGACCATTTAGGCAAATACTTTTATTAAGTTGGCATTGTGGGAAGGAGCAAGGACTTCTATAGAGGAAAGGAGATTCATAACAAAGCATTTTCTATACTGCAGATTAGAAATAGGTATTGCAAATTTAGCCTACTTGTTCAAGAAGGTGTGAAGACTGAAATTTAGACTGCAAAGACCTAATTCCAGGTGGACCACAGGACAGTATGGTGTGCACTTCCTGCAGCACAGTGCTGAACGAGATCCCTCAACTTCAGTCCATGAGTATTATACTCTTAGGTCAGGGAGGAAACTATAGAAGAGCTTGTCTCCACCATCCATGTGGCCTATCCTTGGACATAGCTGTCACCTGACATTTATGTGACATATGTGCCATATTATGTGAATTACATAATTCGCAGACTTAAAATATCTGCTATGTGACTACTTTCTTAATTTGAAGCATGCCAGTCTCTGCCCAACACCCCCTAGATATCTACCTGACATTCTGCCACAGGAAATGGCAATCTGTTCATTTGACTACCTTTCCCTCACCAAATGATGAATAATATTCTGTTGTATGCATTTATTACATTTTCTTTATCCTTTCATCCACTGATGAACATTCGGGATCTTTTCATGTCTTGGCTATTGTAAACAATGCTGCAATGAACAAGAGGGCACAGATATCTCTTAGAGATAGTGATTACATTTCCCTCAGATAAATAATCAAAAGGGGATGGCTGCATCCTGCAGTAGTTCTATTTTTAATTTTTTTGAGAAACTTCCATAACTGTTTTTCATAGTGGCTATATCAATTTATATTCCCACCGACAGTGCACTGAGTTCCCTTTTCTCCACATGTTCAACAATACACTTTATCTCTTGTCTTTTGATAATAGATGTACTAACATGTGTGAGGTGATATCTCATTGTGCTTTTGATTTTCACGGATGATTAGTGATACTGAGCACCTGTTTATTTACTGAGGAGACAAACCCATAAATACATTGTTAAGGCTGATGTCCAAAAGATAACTGTCAATGTTTTCTTTTAGTTTTGTTGTTTCAGGTCTCACATTTAGGTCTTTGTGTATTTGTATTTTTATCTTCTTTTCAATTTCTTTGAACTTTTTCTCTGCTATCTGGTAAGTACCAAAATTATTTGTTATAATACACATTGCCATTTTGGTGTTTTATCGATCACCTACCTACCTGTCATTTATTTCTATTTTATTTATTTATTTATTTACCTATTTATTTATCTGACTTCTTTCCCTATGTGTCATGAATGCTGTTTCCTTTTATCCACTAGATTGCCTTATGTATTTATATTACTTGTTTTAAATACTAATGTGATAATTCCAAGATCTATGTTATCTATTCTCTTTTATTTACTGTTTTCTTTCTTGGTGATTTCTCATGGTGTTTTGCTTCTTTAGTGCTTTGTAATTATCTTTTTCACTTGAGTGCCAGGCATTTTGGAACTGATCGGTGTACAAAATTTCACGTATTCTCTTCTGTCAGGTTGATTCCTGTATGAGGTAGTCAAGTTCATGCTGAAATAGCTGTATTCAGTATTACTATTATCATGATCAACAACATCACTTAGCTTGGGTTAGATTCAGGTCATTTATTGCATACTTCCGATTATTTGAATTTAGGACAAGAAACTTTTATTTTTGCTGGATATCTAATTTCATTTTAGCCTTTCTTGACTTTATCTTCCTGCTAGTCCTGGGCAATTACAAACCAGAAGGGAGCTCTCTCTTTCTCAGTTCTCCCTTCCTCAGTTCTTCTGCTTCTCTTTCACATGCAGATATCTAGGATTTAATACTCACTATGAAGATTCAGAGAGACATTGTCTGTTTTTAATGGGCCCAAGACTGGTATTTAGCAAAGTCTGTCACCTGTCCTGCTATTTGCACCTGTAGAAGGCTGCTTCTTTGGATTAAGTAAAAGCTTAAAGTGTCTATAGTGTTTATCTTAGTTTTCTACCTTGCGACAATAGTTCTTCAGACCTGATATATTTATACCTCACAGGGAGTTCTCTCTTGAGGTCCTTCTTTGTTTTCATTTTTTCCATGAGCACTTAGTGAAGACCAATAGAAAGAACTATCTCATTTTTAAAGTCTTACCTTAACTCTATTACTCTATAGAGTTTTCACTCTTGTGATAATTCTCACTTTGTCATTAAAAGGGTCATTGTCATTCTCATCCGATTTCCTCTTATCCAGGTCTTTTTTTCTTCCCTCTGTTGGTCCACCAAAGATAAAAGCTGCTATTGACAAGGCATATTCATTGAACTGCACATTAGTTCACGGGTTTTCTTTGTGGCATGAGCTCTCTTACATGCTTTAAAAATGGTTCCATTGGTTTTCTAGCTTGTTTGCCTTGTTAGCGAGCATACATAGCTCTCTTGTGACTACCTACATAATAGCAGGATGTGAACTTTCTCTCAGCTTCATTTGTGATGAAATTCTTAAGATTATGTTGCAATTCACTAATGTGTTTGTGTAGTCTATTGTTTCTTAAATTCCTAATTGTATATATTATATAAATTTTATCCAATATTTCTAATTTTTCAAAATGTATTTACCTACCTCTGATCATATCTGTATACATTTTTGATTAATAATACCTGTGTATACTCTTTTAACACAAATATCTTTAATTTTATCTCTGCAAACATCTTCAATAATCTTACTTAATATCTTTTACAAATTGTTAAGTAACATTATTATTGCCTGTTGTGATTTTATATTTTAATTATAGAATTCATTAGCTATCTTTCTTAGGATTAGGTTTTGCTCTTAATTATAGATTTTTTTGCCTTTTCTCATTATTTTAAATTTCTCTCTCCTTAGCATTATCTATTCTCCCTTCTCCTTCCCTCTCCTCCTCCCTTCCTCTGGTTTTCTCCCCTGAATTTAATCTGTGAGCTTGGATCCAGTTTCTCATCAGTGTATGAAATGTATTTAGTGCTTATTATGCTGCAAGAGCTAAATTTCTGGCTACCTTTGCATATGTGGGACTGACTCCTCTCTAGACCATGGCATAAGTGTGCTCATTATTTTTTTTTTAATTCTTCTTTTGTTGCTGTAGATATTCATCTGTTTTTATGAGCCTGGATTTGTAATTTTATTTTATGTATTATCCATCATTTTACTATATTGACAGGAAAAATGATTATCAATGGGTGAATTCACAGCACTACTTTGGATGCACTAACCACCCTTCTTTTTTTTTTTTAACCATCCTTGTATTTTTTGTGTATTTCTAATGTGCTTTTTCCAAGAAGCTCAACAGAAATTTTCTTAACACAATGTAATCATATATATATAAGTATATATGGCAGACACAGAGTCTGAGCATAATAAACCATAATGCTCTAATGCCATAGAAAGGTCAAGGATCATGGAAAAACAAACAAAATAAATGCTGATTACACAAATGTTTGCTCTTCTCTCTGACTTTCTCTTCACTATGGTCATATGCGAGAGCATGTGGGCAAAAAGTGATAGTTATTTTCTTTACTTTGCATTAGACTTTTGACTCAATGTTGCTCCAGTGTCTCCTGGATAATTTACAAAAGTTTTGCTTAATAACTCTGGTGAAATTGGCATTTTAATTTTCTGAGGCTTCCATTAGATTGAGGAAGCAATTTAAGAATACCCATGGCTAACTTCTCAAACTGTCAAATGCTAGTGTGAGATATTGAAACAAAAAACCTTAAAAAGATGTATAGAAAAGTAACATTTACCAAAATAATTCAAATCTACTTATACACAAATGCTTTCTTGAGGTTTGGTTGCTTTGATTTTCACACTGAATCTTATACTATTGACTGAATTGAGTCTCTGAATATGTTAGCATTTGTATTCACTAGGCGATGAAATAACTAAAAATAAAAAAAAATTGAGCTAGTAAGCTTATAAAAATTCAGATATATTATAAATCTTTAGAAAAGGTGACACATGTTTCCAGTAAATAGGAGTGAAAATTTATAGCCTACAAATAGAGAAACTACAAAAGGCCCAAGAAAGTAAATAAAAATCATAATATAAAAGAGCTAAAATGTATATTTAACAAGTGAGAAAACTGTAATAACACAGACTTTTCATCATCTTATTTTTTCCTTTTTTTTTTTTTATTTTTTCCTTTTTATCATCTACTCCGAAAAACAACAAAAGAAGATAACATCAACGTTTTAGACTTTATACTCTAATACTTACTCAAATTTGTTTATTGTTCGTTAGCATTCAGCTGAATTTCATGCCAAGTAAAATCTAAATCATGCTTAAAAACCAGGGAAATGCATTCTAGAATTAATTTTACAAATTAAGACCAAACATAACAGTTCTAAAAATATAGAATAAAAATGCCAAAAAATTACTTCCATTTTTGTTCTAAATTTAAATTATAACACATTTTATTTTATATTAAAACACCAAAATTAGATATTATGGGAGATTGCTGTGGTAGCAGTCTCCAGTTTTTTGTACCCCTGTCTTTCTGTACAGTTGTGCAGTCCTCTCCTACTCTGATCCTAGGTTTGTCTGTGTGACTTGTTTTGACCAGTGACAGTAGCAAATCCACTGGGAGCAGAAACTTTGAGCTTGCTCACTGGGGCTTGCTGTCTCAATATTCACTCACCGCTTCTTCCACCAGGTGTAAACAGCCCAGCTAATCTGCTGGAGAATGAAAGACATTGTGTAGAGTAAGCAAAATCTATATTCCTGCCCAAAATAAAATATTCTATATCTCATTGGGCATGAATGAGCAACAGAAGATGGTTGGTAGAGTGTCTAATATATACCCTAAGTTGGGCTAAATGCATATTCAAATATTCATTACCTGGAATTTTTAGTGTCAGGAAAATAATAAAATGGGCTTTAAGATATGTTTGATATTTGGGGAGAGAGAAGAAGCACACATTGTAATTGGATTTAAGAAAAA
Source organism: Enhydra lutris kenyoni (assembly GCF_002288905.1). NCBI lineage: Eukaryota > Metazoa > Chordata > Mammalia > Carnivora > Mustelidae > Enhydra > Enhydra lutris. The sequence goes on along the minus strand of NW_019154089.1, from coordinate 56,257,668 downwards.
GCAGAATATAAAAGTTTAATAGATTCTTAAATTCCACATATGAGTGAAATCATATAGTATCTGTCTTTCTGTGAGTGATTTATTTCAGTTAGCGTAATACACTCTATCTCCATTCATGTGGTACAAGTGATGAGATTATATTCTTTTTGATGACTGAGTAATATCCCATTCATGTGGTACAAGTGATGAGATTATATTCTTTTTGATGACTGAGTAATATCCTACTGTGTATGTGTGTGTGTGTGTGTGTGTGTATACACACCACTTTTTTATCCATTTATCTGTCAATGAACACCTGGGTTCTTTCCATATCTTGGCTACTGTGGACATTGCTGCTATAAACATTGGGGAGCAGGTGCCCCTTTGAATCACTATGTTTGTATCCTTTGGATAAATACCTAGTAGTGCAATTGCAGATTGCATGGTAGCTCTATTTTCAACTTTTTGAGGAACCTCCATACTGTTTTCCAGAGTGGCTGCACCAGCTTGCATTCCCACCAGCGTAAGAGGGTTCCCCTTTCTCTGCATCCTCACCAACATCTGTAATTTTCTGACTTGTTAATTTTAGCCATTCTGACTGGTGTACAGTGGTATGTTATTGTGGTTTTGATTTGTATTTCCCTGATGCCAGTGATACGGAACACTTTTTCATAGGGGAAGGGAAGGAAAATTAAAATAGGATAAAAACAGGGAGCCAAACCAAGAAGAATCAATACTAGGAAACAAACTGAAAGTTGCTGGAGGGGTGGTGGGTAGGGGAATGGGATAATCAGGTGATGGGAGTTAAAGTGGACACTTGATGAAATGAGAACTCGGTGTTATATGCAACTAATGAGTCACTAAATTCTACCTCTGAAATTAATAATACACTATATGTTAACTAAATTGAATTTAAATAATTCTTTTAAAAAGCTAATAGAGTCATTGAAGATGCAGTCTAGGTAACATACAAAAAGGTAGTAAATCTCACATATCTTTGTCTCCAAAAAACAAGTAGAAGGTTAGATAAATAATTAACATTAAAACAATTCATGTAGTAGTGGTGAGGGAATTAAGAAGGGCACTTGGAATGAGTACTGGGTGTCATATGCTACTGATGAATCACTGAATTCTTCCTCCGAAACTAATAATACACAGTATGTTAATTAAATTGAATTTAAATTTTAAAATATGAAGAAAAAGTAAAACCATTCATCAAAGCTCAACTTCATCCCTCCCAGGTGAAACTAAAATGGTTTTAAAAATAATAACATTCATGGGGTGCCTGGGTGGCTCAGTAGTTAAGCCTCTGCCTTCAGCTCAGATCACAATCTCAGAGTACTGGGATCGAGCCCCGCATTGGGCTCTCTGCTTGGCAGGGAGCCTGCTTCCTCCTCTCTCTGCCTACCTCTCTGCCTACTTGTGATTTTTCTCTCTTTATGTCAAGTAAATAAATAAATAAATAATAAAAATCTTTTAAAAAGTAGTAATAACATTCACGATTTCTATACTGGCATTATAAAAATTACTTTATACATCTACATTGTATCAAAATTTTATACTACACAAATAGAAAAACCATATTTTTTTTAATTTTATTTTTTATAAACATATAATATATTTTTATCCCCAGGGGTACAGGTCTGTGAATCGCCAGGTTTACACATTTCACAGCACTCATCATAGCACATACCCTCCCCAATGTCCATAATCCCACCCCCCCAACCCCCCTCCCCCCATTAACCCTCAGTTTGTTTTGTGAGATTAAGAGTCACTTATGGTTTGTCTCCCTCCCAATCCCATCTTGTTTCAAAAACCATATTTTGATAAAAAGTATAATCTTGTTGAAAGTTCAGAGAAACTTACTTTGATAATTATAAGAATGGAGGATACTGAGAAACATTAACTCATCAATCAAGTATTTGTGTTTTCAATGAATCATCTAAAATAATAGAAATGATAGCTCTCGTGAAAATGCAAATAAATCATAGAGGAATATATATTGGTGCTGAAATGGGCATTCCAGGTTGTCTAGTTTCATAATATCATCTTTCATATACAGAAATCAAAGCATAGAGAATACTGGTGGATTTTTCAAGCTTGTATTCAAATAATGGCAGAGCTTGTCTGCTTCCTTCCATCAAATTTTGTTTCAGATTTCTTTAATGTATAAACTTTTAGTAGCCCGAAACCTGAACAAAGCCCTTTAGAATTTGGGTGTAATGCCCTAATCTCGGCAATTTAACTGTTTTAATATTTTTAGATGACTTTTAGACACCAGAAATAGATTTCAAGGCACAAGGAGACACTTTATTTTAGACCAGCAACTTAATCTCTCTTGGCTTTCATAGACCTGATGAGTCCTTATATTGTAAGTTGTTTTAAATGCAACATTTAAATGAATGGAGAGAAGCAAGCCAACTGCTGTTAAAATATCTGCTTTTGCTTCTGACATTCCTCTGGCAGTTTTTATGCCTGCTTAATGCCTCTGAGGTCTGAGTGACAATGACCCAGACTTTTCTAAACCAGTAAAAGAAATTCATTTTTCATAATGAGAGAGCCCAAGTGCTTTCACATAGGATTGTCCTACTGCCTACTTTAGATGTGGCTTTGGTGAACCAGTTTTATGTGTCAGTATATTATCTGTAAACACAGCAGTACAGAGAGCAAAGACAACACTTACCCAGCACGACAGCTGGAGCAAGGAAATTCTTTGGACAACAAATGTACTTGTAGCTTAAGTATGCGTGTTAGAAATGGAAAGGCATTAATTCTACATGATGGTTTCTAAGCAAAGGTGACCAGACATTCTACTTTGGCTGATCACTTTATTTAGTTAAATATTCTTGTAACTTGATTGCTTCTCAATGTTTATTTACTCCTATTTTTTGTTAATTTACTTAAGGTTTAATATTTGAAATGAAATATTATTAGTTACTGTATTCTAGTTTATATTTTTATTTTCCACCTCCTACTTATCTAGTCATCACATGAAATCAGCAGGTGTTTTGTGGAGTTTTTTGTTCCTTTGTTTGTTTTGTTTTATTGTAAATGAGATGCTTTTAAAAAATTACTGAGTAAGTTATGTTTAATTTATGATAATACTTAATAGGCAAGCCCAAAATTTAAACCTGTGTCACTCTTACAGAAAAATCTTTCTCTTTACTCACAAAAACTGACTACTGTCAGGAAGTGGAACTTTCCGTCAATATTTGTTAAGTCAAACTATAAGCAAAGTACACAAAGATAGAGAAGTTGATGTTGGAATTGTTAAACTGAGTGAAATCACCAAATGATCATTCTTATTTATTTATTTTGTTAAAAGCAAACAGATGTGTCTCCAATGTCCACAACAAAACAAACAAAAAAAAGTAGAGCAAAAAAGAGCAGATCGACAAAATATGTGATTCATAAAATAAATTATGTCAGTGGTCTTCAAAACATAAGGCGACTAAAATGCATGTCTCATCTCTTGAAAATGTAAACAGTTTCATGTTATTTGAGAAGTAAACTATTTATTTAAAATAAGATATGTTTATAAAGTGCAATATTAGATAGTCATAGAGCTGACACACTTGGACCTATATTTACTATTCCATGATCACAGTAAACAAAGTGAGAACTACAGAAATACACACACGTTTGGGGCACCTGGGTGGCTCAGTAGGTTAAGTCGCTGCCTTCGGCTGGGGTCACGATCTCAGGTCCTGGGATCCAGCCCCGCATCGGGCTCTTTGCTCAGCAGGGAGTCTGCTTCTCTGTCTCTCTCTCTCTGCCTGCCTCTCTGCCTGCTTGTGATTTTTCTCTGTCAAATAAATAAATAAAATCTTTAAAAAAAATACACACACGTTAAATGAATGTACATTATATGGTTCCAAATTTAAGGTGTAAAACACTAAAGATTAACAATGAAATGTATAGAAGAACTTCATGATATATTTCAAATTCCTTAATATCCTCCCTATTTAGTTTGCGAATTTCAATATTATTTCTTACCACATTAATGAAAGTATAATGCCTTTTGAACCATAGTGAAATGACAAGACAGATACAAATAATACAATGACTAAGATAAATGTGTATTTAATTAAGTCAATGCAAGAAAGAAAACAATGAAAATTATATACACTTCTTTAGTTTTAAAGCTGTAGTATTTTTTCTCCAAAGCAAAGTTATTTATAGCTCTCAAGCTTTTTTTTTGGTTATTTTATTTTGGTTATATTTTTATTAAGCTGTCAAGCTTAATGTTATCTAATTCACACCAAAGATGCTTTAGTATATGTACCCGCTTCAATAATAGGAGCCAAAAGACAAAGACTCTCATTTACAAAATTTATTAATAGAAATTAAACATGTTTAATAAAGAAACAATGGGTGAAAAAAGGTAAGTATATAGCTAATACTCTCTGAGCTGGCTATATAACAAAAAACTCCCTCTATAAAATTTTATTGTAGGGGCGCCTGGGTGGCTCAGTGGGTTAAAGCCTCTGCCTTCAGCTCAGGTCATGATCCAAGGGTTCTGGGATCAAGCCCCACATCAGGCTCTCTGCTCAGCAGGCAGCCTGCTTCCCTTCCTCTCTCTCTGCCTGCCTCTCTGCCTACTTGTGATCTCTGTCTGTCAAATAAATAAATAAAAATCTTAAAAAAATATATTGTACATGTATTCCATTAATTTCTGCATAACAAACATGTGTCACTATATGCTGGTATACATTACATAATGAGTAAAGCAAAGGGAAAAAATGTGGACGTTTAGATACCAAATAGTTTTCTTTTGGTAGTGGAAATGCTAGGTATTTTTACCATTTTATTTATACTTATCTATATTATCTGATTTTTTTTCTTATAAACATGCATCATTTTTATAATTTTAAAGTCTATTTCCAATTTATTTATTTCTTTTTAAAAGATTTTATTTATCTATTTAAGAGGGAAAGCACAAGTGGGCAGAGGGGTAGAGGGAAAGGAAGACAGACTCCTTGGTGAGCAGGGAACCCTGCAGAGGGGTGGGAGAGAGAGGGGCTAGATCTCAGGACCCTGGGATTATGATGCCAGCAGAAGGCAGATACTTAACCAACTGAGCTGCCCAAGTGCCCCTCTATTTCCAATTTGCAAGAAACATGAAGTGAACATCTTTTAATCTTAAATAATGTTCATTGAATTATTGACCTATTCAAAATTGAGCTGAGTAAGATATTCTTAACAGTAAGGTTTAAAGAAGTTGAAATAATAAGAGGTTAATTATATGAGGTATCTATCATAAATATAAATTCATTTGTGAGGACTTTCTAAACTTTAAGATTAATTCAAATGTTTACAAATTAAATTATGTTTTATTCTTCAATCACATGTACAGTTTGGGGTTGCTTTCTCTTAATTTCTTCTTGGTATAAAGTTAACACTGGATATTAACACGTTGACTGTTTCTCAGTTTCCTTTCTTTGCCTTACTCACTGCTTCTTTGTACTACTTAGAATGCATCCTTCAAGAAATCGAGAACTTTACTAAGTGGCTTAAACAAAAGTGTTACATTATCTCAAGATAACAAAATATTTGAAGGCATGTGACTCATTCTTTTTAAAATACTTTTATTGAGGCAACTGATAAATTAAGAAAGCTGCACATATTTAATACACAGAATTTGATGAGTTTGGACATATACAAACAACCAGTGAGACCATCACCATGATCAAGGTAAAAAGTGTATTTATCACCTCCAAACTGTGTTTCCTCATGCCCCCCACCTCTTTTTGAGAGGGGTGGAGGGGTAAAGGACACTTAACATGAGATCTATCCTTTTTACAATTTCGTAAAATATTAACTATATCATAAACACAATGTTGTATAGCGGAGCTCTAGAACATATTCATCTTGTGCTAATGAATGATTCAGAGCTACGAGGGCAACAACTCATGATTTCCGTGGCTTTTCCCCCATCTATACTGCAACGTCAGTCATCCTATTCATATTCAACACAAGAAGAAGGGAAAAAAGGATGGCACCAGCAAAATCACAACCTTGTATCAGGAAAGTAAAAGCTTTCCTTGAAGCCACCCAACAGCTTTGCTTTTGTTTTCTACAGTAAAAATTGTTTTATTGGTCATTTCTAGCAGCAATAGAGGCAGGGATATAAATATTTGGCTTTTCCAGGGGTGCCTGGGTGGCTCAGTGGGTTAAAGTCTCTGCCTTCAGCTCAGGTCATGATCCCAGGGTCCTGGGATCAAGCCCCGCCTCGGGCTCTCTGCTCAGCAGGCAGCCTGCTTCCCTTCCTCTCTCTCTGCCTGCCTCTCTGCCTACTTGTGATCTCTGTCTGTCAAATAAATAAGTAAAATCTTAAAAAAAAAAAAAATATTTGGCTTTTCCAGTCTCTGGAGTGAAGTTGGCAAGGGAGAAATCATTTGAGAATGGGTGTTGAGTTAAACAACTATTTCTCTAAAGTTGCATTTCTTATTTTTTTCTTAAACTTTATTTATCTCTTCAATTTTGTTTTTTCTAGATTTTTTCATCAGTTCTCATGTGGTGCAACATTCACTCTTTAAGCAATCTCTCACATAATCATCTACCTAATGTTACCTTTTCCCAAAACCATACCTCACCTCTGAGTTCTATGTCCATATCCACGTACACTAAAAACCAGACTTCGTCCTCTAAATAGTGTATATATTAGATGCACCAGATAACTCAGTGTGCATTATTTTGAACAACTGCTAACAAACAACCATCTCCCAACTCCCAGCACACATGAACACAACTACAGCAACCAATAGCAACCACCACCCACAGACAATAAATCAATCTAATCCATGTGCGTTGTTAGGTCAGAGTTAGAAATCCAAGCTTTGACTCTGACTCTTCTATGTTCCTTACCACTCATCATTACCTGCTTATCCTACCTCTCAAGATATTGTTTGACTCTGTCCTTTTTTCCCTATTACAGATATAATTACATTAATTCAGGTTCTTATTTTCTGACAGTTGAACTATTGCCAAACCTCTTGGCTTCAAACTTCACGCATCTCTATTTCCCAACACCTCTTTGAGTAATACCATGCATGTTATTTTCACAGTATAAAAGGCTAATAATGCTACTTTTTGTTAATAATTGTTTCTTTGATTCCTAGCATTGAGTACAAATGCCTCAACTATCATTCACTACCCCTTTTTCTCACCTATCCCCTTCATTGATCTGGTCATACTGAACTATTTGCAAATACATCCAAGTTTGTGCAAATTGTAATACACAGCTGGACATGGACTCTAATCATCCACCTGCCTGTAAATTCTGGTTTAATCTGTATGAACCAAATATGTGACTTTTTTTTTAAACATCATTTTCTCCATGAAGGTTGTAACTGTCTACCCTACCTGGTCAGACTTCATCATGCCACACAGCATTTCATCATGCCACGCTTTTATTATGGAACTGACTTATTAATTACCCTGTTTTTCTCATACTAGAATGTAAGCATCTTGGTGGCAGTAAATCTTCTTTTCCTCTGAATCTTCAGGACATAGAGCCTTACAGAGCATGAAGTTCAATAGGACTGGTACCCTTATATAAGAGAGAGAGACATCAGAGTGTGCTCTCTTTCTCTCTTTCTATCTTTCTCTGCACATGCACAGAAGAAAAACTATGTGATGTCACAGAGAAAAGGTGCCATCTGGAAGTCATCAAAAAGAGAGCCCTCACCAGACACTAACATTGCTGGTAACCTGATCTTGGACTTCCTGTCTCCAGAATTTGAAGAAAATAAATTTCTGTTGTTTAAGCCATCGTCTGTGTTATTTTGTTATGTCAGCCTGAGCAGACTAATATAATTTGTGAATCAATTGCCCATTTAACCTTATTTAATGAGTAGTGTAGAGTGTTAGTAAAATTCATCAAAGACCTGCTTTCTCATGAGAAAGCAAAGTACACCAAGATTGAGTTTATAGCAATTTCAACATAAGGAAACTTGCGTTACATCCATACTGCAAGTTTAGCAAATTGTCAGGTTATGGGATAAAAATTATTAGGTCTGAATCATTTAATTCAAAGTTAAATTTGGAATCTATATCAGAAGGCACAATGTAAATTTAATTTCCAGAATCAAAAACTTTTTTAACATTTTGTTTTCTCTAAATGTCTTATACTGCAAAGGACTCAGACTAAATTTATCAGTAATTCTTATTGACACTGTAGGGGGGTTTCTTTTGTGGAATAGTGATTGATAATATGCTTTATGTAAATAACTAAATTTAAACACAGTTGATTACTTATTAAATTACTATTTTATACAACCATAAATCTTCAGTTAAACTTTCTATATAGTGAATTTGAAAGTACATAATCTTGTTATTCGTATTGACTTTTCTCTTCCTTTATAAGTATAGTATATTTTAATTATATTGATTAACAAAAATAAATGCACAATGAATTGAACAAGTAAAAAATTTCTTAACAAATCCATACACTAGGATAATAAGGGATTTAAAAAGATTCCCATGAGAAAGAAAAAGAAAATTAAGAATTTGCAACATTTTATCTATATGGAAAATTACTTGAAGTGCATTTTTATAGTTATTATTATTGCTTGAAAATTTCTTAAAAAGCTTAAAGAAATATGACAATTAGGTGCTAGAATTTCAGTACATTTTCTGGGATTGAATTTCGACTGTTGTTTTTTTTCTTTATGACTTTCGGCAATTTATTTAACCTCTCTGAACCTCAATTTCTTGCACTGCAAAAAAGGAACAATTATGGGACTCACCTTTTAAGGTTGATATAAAAATTGCATGAGCTAACATGTAAATTCCTTGGCATAATGCCTAACATCTAATAAACACTCAATGAGATCTCGATATCTAATAATGCTAGTAGATATTCATAACCCATTGTGTATTTGATATTCAACAGAACTTAACACATTTACATTGTACAAATAAAGGCATACCTACTTGATATATAATAAATTTCAGAGATCTATCTAGTTCACTCTACCACTTATGGTCATCTGGAGTTTTGAACTTTTGACCCCTAATAAAAGACATTTTACCTATAAAACTAAGAGTAGGTAACACCCCTCTGATATTCTGTGAGGAGGAAAGAGTTTATTTTTTACCAAAATGGAAAATGCTTTGGAAATATACAGTTTCTGTATAATACAGGGGTCATTGAAGTAAACAGGTAATTACCAGGTTGTCTTGATACCAATTTACTTTTTTTAAACACATATACACACACGAACATACACATTCAATATCCCCCAGAATAAGCAGCTAACAGGTGAAGAATTACAGAGCAATTTAAAAATTAGTAAAAAGATACATAAAGTCACGTGTTCTTAAAGGGAAAATCCAAGGGTGAACATCATTTGTGCTCCAAAAAATAATTAATTTACTTTCTTCTTAATATGTGTAAACACTTTCTAATTTGACAATCTAAGAGATGTTTTGGAATTCATAAAATAGTAAAGTGGTTTAGGGATTAATAAAAATGGAAACTTCTAATTTTTAAAAAACAGCATTTGAGTGCCTCAAGTCAAGAACAAAAAAAAATAATAATAATGGATAAAAAATGGCAACCATAGTGGTGAGGAAAAAATATTATCATTAATTGCTTTTCAACAGCAGTGGCAGTGTTTCAAGGTTGTCTGCTGCCTGCAGATTTGTTAGCTTCTTCATGGAATATGTCACAAGGGAGGTATTTTTGAAGCGATCACAGAAGTGTGTGAAAAAACTCCATATGATGCATGAGTGTAATCTCCTCCTTGCAGATGTTAATTCCCTGCTTGTTACAACTAGGAAGCAGGTGTCAACATATTTGTGAAAGCTCTTTCCTGCCGGACACCACACAGGCAAGTTTGGAAAGAATCCTCTAACAAGCCACATGCCATTCATATGTGATAAATATTAATAGTTCAAAGTCTTTCCGAATGCATGAGTGGTTTTAATAATATTTAGTCTCCTTTAAGTTGAAAGATGAAATGCAGTCATTGAAGCTGACTGTGTGCCCTGAGCTTGGAGAGGAGATATTTTCTCATCACATGTTGTCTCTGATGAACTCTCAACAAAGGCAAATCCTAGGTGCTTTCAAACACTTTCAAAAGTGAATTCTGTGTCAAAAATAAAAAGTTGATTTTTTTCACAGAACACTTTTTTAATGAAAAAAATATGATAGGAAAAGAAAAACTGAGGAAAAAATTTCAATCTTCAAGGTCATATAGGATAATTTTGTAATCTGAAGATGATAGAAATAAGTAAAATGCATCTGAAGAAATATAAAAGTTAGAATCAGAAAAATAAAGTTTATATAGGACAAATAAATAGCAAAAGTATGCAGCAAAAATGTTTTTTTCTTAATAGAAATGAGTTTTCAGGATCTATATAAACTTTCAAACTGACATATGGTGAACTATAGTACTTTGTTTTTAACTATTGTACTTTTTTAACTCAACAGATGAGGTTATCTATATATAGATATATATAATATATACATATTTATATATATATTATTATTCTATCTTAATATAATGATTATTATATAATGATTATTCTATCTGAACAAATATGGATGAAAATGAGCTTTCTAAGTGTTGTGATGAAATTCTAATTGTCCAAATACTAACTTAAATACATTTTTCATGTATTGACAACTTCTATTTATATCTTCTAGAATTGTGAATGTAAGATGTAGAGAGGTCTAATAGCTATTTTTTAGCATGTGAGTGACATTTTATAAACTTTGGAAGTGTAAAATAATTTAATTTCTAGAAAAACTCTAAAACACTCTTCTTTTCCTTATTTGGCACGTCAGGACACTGAAGCACAGAGGAATCATGGAACATTCCCAAGTAGTTAACTTGTGCCACATCTATTTGTCTCCAAAACTACCCTCTGTTTTGTGTGTGTGTGTGTGTGTGTGTTGTTGTTGTTGTTGTTGTTGTTGCAATAGGAAGTCCTAAAGATGGATAAATCAAAAGAAGAGTTGTGGGTTTTTTGTTCATTTGTTTTGTTTCGTTTGTTTGTTTGTTTATTTAAGGAAATGCACCCAACACTTGGAGCTGAGATGAGGAGAAAGAATAAGAGAGAAGCAGCGGAGGGATAAAGAATAAAAGAAAAAACAGCAACAACAGAAACGCATGACCTTTTTTTTTTTTTAAATATCCTATTAAACCTGATTACCTACAAATGAAATAAGCCAATATTTCTAAAAACCAAACCAAACAAAAAGTGTAGCTGGGAAAGAGGGCATTTGTGTTAACAATCATTTTGATTAGAGCTTAATCAGTTCCATGCAGGTCAAATGAAACCAATTTGATTTTAGGATGGTAATATTGAAAAATTGAGTAAAATGGTTATATCCACATCATACAATAATGAGATGAATGTCTTATAATACAGTGAAGATCAGAGGTTAAATCCTGCTATTTTTTTTTTTTTTTTTCTCTCTCTCTCTAGTAATACTACGTCCTTCAAAACTGGGAAGGTTGTTTTAAATAATTTCACAGAAAGAGGCAATGAGCTGAATGACTCCATTTACTTAACAAATATTGTTTAGCAAAGTTTCTTTCAGGTGCTTGAAACACTACATTGAAGAAAACATTAGAAAAAGGAAGAGAAAGAGAGGGAGGAAGGGGAAAGGAAGGGGAAAAGAGAATAAAAAAGAAAACATTCTCTTTCTTTTCCTTTTCTTTTTTTTCCCTAGAACATTCTCTTTCCTTTCATTGAGCTTGCATCGTATCGATGGCAGACCTACAATACACTGTTGATACACTAAATAAGCATAATATTTGGTATGCTAGAAGGTGGCAAGAGCTTTGTCAAAAGAAAAGCCTGGCAAGGTTAGGTTATGCATAAGGATTAGAGGTGTTGGTATACAGTTGATGCTGAACAACACCGGGTTTAGGGGAACCAAACCCCATATAGTTGAAAATCCATGTATAATTTTTGACTCTGCAAAAACTTAACTGCTAATAGCCTACTGTTGGTTGGAAAGCCTTACTGATAACATAAACAGTTGATTAACACATATTTTATATGTTATATGTATTATTTACTGTATTCTTACAGTAAAGTGAACTAGAGAAAATATTTTTTTTAAAGATTTTATTTATTTATTTGACAGACAGAGATTACAAGTAGGCAGAGAGGCAGGCAGAGAGAGAGAAGAGGAAGCAGGCTCCCTGCTGAGCAGAGAGCCCTATGCTGGGCTGGATTCCAGGACCCCAGGATCCTGGATTCCAGGACCTGAGCCAAAGGCAGAGGCTTTAACCCACTGAGCCACCCAGGTGCCCTGAGAAAAGAAAATTTTATTAAGAAAATTATAAGGAGGGGCGCCTGGGTGGCTCAGTGGGTTAAAGCCTCTGCCTTCGGCTCGGGTCATGATCTCAGGGTCCTGGGATCGAGCCCCACATTGGGCTCTCTGCTCAGCAGGGAGCCTGCTTCCTCCTCTCTCTCTGCCTGCCTGTCTACTTGTGATCTCTGTCTGTCAGATAAATAAATAAAATCTTTAAAAAATTTATAAGGAAAATTCATTTATAGTACTATACCATATTTATCAATACACTAAGTTTATATGTTTATTGGAAAATATCCACATAAGCGGGCCCGTGAGTTCAAATTTGTGTCTTGTTTTTAAGTGTCAACTGTCATTTTGAAAAGGGGTTCATGTTGGTCGTCATAAAGCACTGAGCCAGTGCTTTGAGGTAAAAGGGTCATGAAAAAATCTGGGGAAATATTTTCCAGGCAGATGGACTACCAGTGCACATGTCCTCAAATGGAAGCATGGCTGGCTTGCTCTAGGAACAGCAAGAATGCCACTCCTACCACCCTTGCCTCTGCATGACTTGAAGGAATGAGCTATGGGAGAGCAACAAATGAGGTTAGAAACAGCTTGCTGAACCATATAGAGCCCCCTGCAGCCAATGTAAGGACATTACGTTTTTACTCATAGTTTGATAAGAACATTTTGCAGGGTTTTGAGAGCGAAAGTAATATGATTTCAGATGCCTTGAAAGAATCACTCTGGCTACGTTGTTAAGAATAGACTGAAGGAGCACAAAGGTAGGAACAGAGACAACCAGGAAGCCTCTGCTGTAATGTAGGAAGTAGCAATGATGAGAGCTTAAATCAAAGAGATGCTCAGTGAGATATCAGTGAAACAATAAAAAGTAGTTGGAACCTGTTAATACTTCAACAGCAGAGCCAGAATTGCTTCCAAATGTCTGGTATAAGGGGGAAAATAAAGTAAAAAATGACACCAAGTGTCTGGTCTAAAGATGTGGGAAAAATAAAATTGTCATCAACTGAGACAGAAAACGTGGTAAGAAGAATAGATCTGGAGGCAGACTATGAAGGATACACTATTAGATATGTAGAATTTTAAATCTCTGTGGTGGTAGGTACAAGTTGAGACATTTAGTATGCAGTTGGACAGACGAGTCTGAATTTCAGGTAAAAAGTCTGGGCTAGTGATTGTATTTGGGAATTACTGGCATATAAATGATGAGGCTAGATGGGGTAACCACTCTAATGAAAAATGAGAAATAGGTCTGAAATTCTGTGGATCCAATATTATGCAGTCAGACAGAAGAAGGAGAGGAAGGGATGTAAGAGGAAAACAAACAAGAAAAATAGTGCCATGGAAGCAAAATTGAAGAAAGTACATCAAAGTACATCAAAGAGGATATAAAGACAAGCTGAGTTTTGTGCTGCTAACAGGTCATGTAGGATAAAGAATGAAAATCCCACATTGGATTTGGTAATGTGGAGGTCAGTGATAACTTTGATGAAAGTACTTTTGCTAGAATGGGAATACATGTACGGTCAGTGTGGCTTCATGACAGGATATATAAAGAGAATTTGGAAACTGTGTACACGACTTTTTCAAAGCGTCTGAATGAAAAGGGAAGCAAAGGAATGGGAGTGGTAGTTGATAAGGGAAACAGAATCAGATCAGGATAAATTATATTTTTAAATGGGAGAAATGTCAGTATGTTTTTATTCTGTTGACAATAACCAGATATGATGGTTAATTTTGGGTGTTAACTTGGGTAGTGTGTTCTGCCCACTTACTTGATCAAATGCCAGTGTTAATATTGCTGTGAGGTATTTTTCGGACATGATTAATACCTAGGTCAGTATACTTTTAATAAAACATATTACCCTCCATAACGTAGGTAGGACTAATCTAATCAGTTGAAACAAACCAAAACTGGTCTCCTTAAGAGAAAGGAATTTTGCCTCTAGACCTACCTTGATACTCAAGACTGCAAGATAAACTTTTCCTGGGTCTCCAGCCTGTAAGTCTGCTGTGCAAATTTTGAACTTGATAGCCACCATAACTCTGTGAGCAAATTCCTTAAAATCTCTCTATATCTATTATCTGTCTGTCTACCTATCATCTATCTATCGTCATCTCTATGTATCTATGTATCTATCTATCACCTATGTATTATCTATCTACCTATCTATCTACCTATCTTTATCTCTTAATCTCTCCTACTCTGACTGGTCTTCTCTCTGGAGAACTCTGACTCCAAGGTGCTCCAAGGTAAGCAAGAAAAATTACTGGATGATGTCCATGAGTGGGTAAATAAGAAAAGATCTAACATGTATATAATAAAGGGATTGGCTATAGATAAGATATAGTCATTTCTCCTAGAGGATTTCTTTAATCTTTTTATGCCATGGATATTTTTGAGAGGCTGGAGAAGACTGTAGACCCACTCTAGGAGTAATATTTTAGGACTTTAAACTAAATCACTCATGTAAATGCATGCAAGTCTATATTGCTAAAAGATAAAATTTTATCAAAATATGAAATGTTATTATAGTAATGAGAATTTATTAATGATTTAGATAACAAGTTCAAGTGGTAGCTTGTGATTGTTTTCATAGTTATGAGTAGTAGAATGAATATTTTACAATGTTATAAGGACTGTAATACAACATAAAAAATACCCATGCTTTTCAATGATGATGGAGTTAACAAATATTACAATTCAATTTTTGCCTGTATTCATATTTCAAATAAATATAAAATGTGTGGAATCAATAACAATAAAAATATAGCTTTTTTTCCATCCAAGTACATGGATCCTGTTATTTCCAACCATGGGGAATTTCGTAGTGGTTGGCACCTAGTTTAGCATCTGTTTTGCAGTGACTGAGGGTAGTTAGAGCCTATGGTGCAGATGCTGTATCTGTGTAGATTTGGTATTGGAAGTCTGAAAGCTTGCCTCTAATTGAACCCAGTGTCATAAGACATAAGTTCATCATGGCAGGTGAGGACTAGGAGGTGTGGAGGTTTGGAGAGAGATGGTGGGTAATAAGTGTCTGAAAGAATGAATGTCCTAGCATAGTCTGATTATTGAATTATGTTAAGATCCCACTTGAGGTTCACATCATAAATTGAAAGTAAGATCAGTCATTGTGATTGTGTACCTTTCTCTATTCATGTTAAACTTCAAGAATGCAGATAAATAGTAGCTTGAGTGTTGGACTTAGTCAAAGTATGGTTTTGTCCATCGAGTATGAGGAAGCAAGTAAGGGCACAGGAATTAAGTATATGCACTTGACCATGGAATTCAAGCCGAGTAAAGAGGCAGCAAGTACATTAGGAGATAAAGAACAGTGAAAGTAACAGAATCAAAAGATTGGTGGTTTTTATATTTGTGATTATTGCAGGCTGAGTTAAATGGTGAGCTGTAAATATAGGAAACTAGATGATATCACAGTGGGACAATATTTGAAATAACTGAGTGTTTCTTTTAATAGGTGCTTTTTATGAAATACCTGAGGAAAAGATCTTCACAGAGAAAAATTCTCAGAAGGGAACATACTCTTTTGATCCAGAGATTGCCATGAAGTCCATTTTGTAGGACCTGGAAAACTAGTCTGGATCACATAAAGAGTATTCTTTATTTAAAATACACTGCATTTAATTCTAGCTCAGGTGTCCTGTAGTGGACTCAACACTTGTGTTCCCCCCAATATCCATATGCTGACATCCTAATCCCCAATGTGATTGATGGCACTAGGAGTCAGGGTGTTTGGAAGGTCATTAGGTCGTGAAGAGAGAGCCCTCAAGACTGGGACTAGTGCCCTTATAAATGAGACACCAGAGAATTCTCTAGCCCTCTTTCCACTCTGGGAGGAACAACCAGAAGTTAGGAATCTACAACCCTCACAAGTGACTTCATCAGAACCAACTATATGGACATTCTGATCTTGAACTTCCTCGTCCCCAGAACAGAAATAAATCTTTGCTGTTTTTAAGCTAACATAGCCTGTGGCACTTTGTTATTGCAGCCCAATTGCACTCAATTATGTCCTCATCATGCAGAAGACCAGAGACACTAGATCAAGGAAAGATGTGCCTATATGCCTAGAGGAAAGCGTTTTTACCTTTTCTTGACAGAAAATTATAGGAAAAGCTGGGATAGTCTTTTTTTTTTTTTTTCCAAGCTTCATCATTTTATTTAGCTTGAGGAAGAGAGAAAACAAACATCTCCAACGTCATGTCTGATGGACTCCCAAGAGTACTAATTCTAGGAAAGAAGTACAACATCTTCCTAGAACACAAGGTTCAAGCAGTATCCTTGATATTTAGTAGAATACCTTCTAGCTTGGTTTCAAAATGCAATATAAAGCCTTGGTCTATCTTTGTTGTATATTAGGTAAGAGAACAGGCAGTTAAGAAATGACAGGCACCAAAGTCTCCTCCTAGGCCCATGAGTAAACCTATAGTTATATACTTACAAAAGATATTCTGGACTCTAGATGTACAATGTCCACAAATTATCAGAATTTCAAAATCATGTTTGTTTGCTTTTTTTAGAGAATTGGAAACCATTGCTTATATAGTACCTAATTAGTAACACAATATGAAGAAGAAATGCTTAAAATCCTGGTTAACAAAACCAAATCCAAGAAGGATAATACTATTGTTACATGTCATGCAACTCAGAAGAAATTAGCACAATAAACTTTTGCATCACAAGCATTTCCACAGGACACTAATAGTCTCTAAACAGTGGGTTCTTTCCTGTGTTATTTGCAAATATTTTAAGCTAATGAGTTTGGGTTTCTGAGATTCAACTTTGTCTTCTTTAAAATAGCTGTAAAGAGAACAGATCTATAGTACTAAAATGGATACAATAAGGATCAAATATATAATATATATGAACAAAGCAAAATAAAAAAATAAAGAACCTGTTGGTGTTCAGTAAAAATTAAATTAGGATAAGTAGTCACTAAAAAGATAGATGACAGATGATAGATGGAAAGATATTAAATAACTAGTAGATACAGGTAAGATAGGATAAGCATAGGTAGAGCTATACAGAGTATCTTCAGTTAAAATTTGCCTAAACTAATTCAGGTACACAAAAGGAAAATCAATCAATAAATATGTCAAAGAACGTTTTAAAAGCACAAACAATATTCAATCAAATAAAACTCTGTCTACTGTGTGTTTTATAAAATAAATGATTTTTTATAAATTGGTGATTTCAGTAAATTGAAAAATGAGCAAATTTATTTTTATCAAATTATTTAATATATATTATTTCAATTACAATACGTATGTATCTATGTATTCTTATTTGAGTGGGCCATCATGTACTTGTTCTTTCAACATTGTTTACCAGCTTCTACTCCACTGTTGCTATGACCATTTTAACTCTCCTAGGTAAGTGGTAAGGAAGATGTAAAATATGGTTTGGTTTGGACAATAACAATCCAAAGTGCATTATAGCCTAAGGAGTGCCCTTTAAAAAAAAAAAAAATCTGGAGCATATGGAGCAAAGATGACAAAATGAAATGATTATACTGAGTGTAGCTATCAGAAAAAATATGCAAGGGGCTCATTATATTTAGCAAACTTTCACAGGTGTTCAGAATTTAGGGAAAACACTAATAAGCTTAGCTCCTGACTTTTGGTGTCAGTGAAATTCAGTCATGTGTTTTTATTTCTAAATGAAAAATAAATATCTTATTCTCAAGCAAGTTCATGCTACTGAATAGAGAGATTCAACCACAGGACAAGAAATCCCTTTCAAAATCAATGTTCTATCCTTTATTAAAAACATAGTCCTAGTAATAAAAATATACTCCAGAAATGTACATATTTATAATATTAATAGGATTATTTGCACACTTTAAATTATAATGATTTAGCATATAGATCATTTGCATGTCTAAGAAATTATCTGAAATTATTTTACATAACCAAATACAAATTAGAGTATCAGAGAGTTATGATTTGTTAAGAAAATTGCCTTTTAGTATATAAACAAATTGGTCACTTAATGTACAGGCAAATAAAGAAATATCTTTCTAAATATTACAAGACAGATGCATTCATTTCTCAATAATAATAATGTGTTTACTATAGTCCCTTATTTGCTAATTTCAAAACAATTGAATTTAATATCAACTTAGTTATATTCCGTATTTAAGGTTTTAAAAGTCAGCACAGATGAGAAATCTTATGCAGAAATAATTGCAAAACAAATTAGGATATTATAAATTTTAAAGAAAATAGGGTGCAGAAGAAACCATACTCATTATTAGCCAATAAAAGAGAACGCTAGTCTCAAAGCACTTAAGTTCATTAATTCATTTATTCTCAAGTGTATACTGATTGCCAAACACATATCACATGCTATGCAAGGGGTTGAGTGTAAAGTAGTGGATAAAACAGATATAATTCTTCTGTTATTGATAGCTATAGCTCATTCAGAAACTATATGTATATATAAGTATACGTATGTGTTTGCAAATGTGTATACATGATAACAAATGATGTAAATACTATGATGGAAAAATAACCAAACTCCTTGCTCAAAAAGAGATTGAATAGTTAATATAGTCTTTTTTTTTTTAAGATTTTATTTATTTATTTGGCAGACAAAGATCACAAGTAGGCAGAGACACAGGCAGAGAGAGAGGGGGAGGCAGGCTCCCTGCAGAGCAGAGAGCCCCATGCGGGGCTCGATCCCAGGACCCTGAGACCATGACCCAAGCTGAAGGCAGAGGCTTAAACCACTGAGCCACCCAGGCACCCCTAATGTAGTCTTTCTGATCATTTAAACCTACTGCATGTCAGAGCCTAGAGGGAGAAATAAACAAATTAAGAAAACACAAGGTCCTTGGAAAATCACAAGTGATGGGAAGTAACAAACCAAGAGTTCATTTTTAGAAAGATATGCTACAGACACTTGTAAGACATCACAGAAATATTGAGAAGACCATAAAAAATGTGAAGTAAGGATAAAGGGTTGAGATAAAGTTGGTATTCTTTTTTTCTATAGTGATATTCTTAAAAACCAGGGTTAAAAGATAAAATTATCTGTTTTTAAAATGTGTTCCATCAATACATACGTAGTGCTTAATAACTGCCAACCAGTTGAAATGGAATTGCAGTAGTGCCCTCTGATATCTACAGAAAGATAGGGAACAGAAGGGATCCCAGCTTGAGTCCCAAGTGACACCAAAATTAGATGTCTATTCAAATGGAAGAAAGCGGTCAAGGCATTAAGGAAAAAGAAGTACCTTGGCATGGGGTGCTTGGGTGGCTCAGTGAGTAAGCATCTTACTTTTGCCCAGGTCATGATCTCAGGCGCCTGGGGTCAAGCCCGGCATAGGACTTCCTGCTCAGTGGGAAGCCTGCTTCTCCCTCTCCCACTCCCCCTGCTTGTGTTCCCTCTCTAGCTGTGCCTTTCTCTGTCAAATAAATAAAATCTTTACAAAAAATATCTTGGCATAGGAGGGAGGGGAAGAAGAAGGAGAGACAGAGGGAAAGAGAAAAGGATTGAGTTAAAGAGAAAAGAAAAAGACAATGTAGTGTTACAATACATAGGAAAAGCAGACACTACTATAGAAAAGAAACACGGGCAAAAAATCTAGTAACGTATGGTAGAGTGAATTGTATAAAGTTTCCCTCGGCTTTGGTGTGTGGGAATCAATGGTGACTGCAAGAGTATTTGGTTTGAATCGTAGTAGCAGAGGCAGATGAGAAGTTGGAATGGCTTAAAGATTGACTGGGATGTTACAAAATAGTGGCTTTATATGAAAATAACTCCGGAGTAACTTGCAATGATGGTGGAACATAGGGCAATAGCTCTAGGCAGATGTGTGCCCAAAGAGCATTGCTGCTGTGGTGCTCTAAACCACTGAACTCAGCAACAACAGATCTAATCAAAACAACATATTGCTTTTGCAATAAAATTGTACACATTTCATAATTCATTTATCAAGATGTATTTTCTTTTAAATATTTATTTGAGCATGCATTGATTTTGTGACTTTATTAGCATACAACAATACTATTGGGTATTGTTTCACTGGGAAATAGAATTATGTAAGATAAATGTCTTAATGCAATTAAATTCCTTATCTGTATAACATGAATCATATTCAAATATTGTCACTTTCCATTCGATATGCTACTTCAATCTGTAGAGCAATATGAAAAAACACAGAAATAGCTTTGTCACTCCAGTCATTTTATTTTTCAAGGGAGAAAGCAAAGGTTATTAGAGAAGTGGAAAATTCTAAACACAAATTTTTAATTATATTAGAGAAAGGCAAAATTGGCTTTGTGTTTTATTAAAGAACAGATATTCTAAGTACATTGCACAAATATGATATTTTTATTAAAATCAAGTTCATTTTTTGCTTCATATTTCAAACATGTAATTATACTCTTTTTAACCACTGAATAACATCATGATACAATAATTCTATTATACTGTATATTAGTCATAATCCACTTTTGAATTAACAACCTGTCCTCATAGTGGTAGTTGTTACTTGTTTTGAGCATTTGCCTGAATCTTCATATGAACAATCTTTTAAAATATCATTCCCAATTAGATAAATGCTCATGGTTTCCTGAAGGGATTTTGTCAGTCTTTCTAAGATAGCAACAGTTTTCCCATTAATCATGGTGCAGAATCATATTCACCAGATCTATTATATTGGTATATCACACACATTAGCCACAACTTTAAAAAGTCTACACTGTCTAACTTCAATATCAAAATTGTGAGATTTTTCTGCTGGTTTTCAGGTATCTGGCTTAGCCTTTGACATGTTTGTTGTTTGTGTGTTTATTCACTTACTTGTTATTCATTTGAATGCTAGTTATTGGTTATGCAAAAGTGTCAGTTTCTCAATAATGTTTCTTTTCTCCAAGTGAAGCTTACAACTTTTTTCTGTTAAATTGTTAGTTTAGGGTCAAATAATCTTACTCCATACAGAGACTGGGAATATTCCACTAGGATTACACTTTTGTGAGGAATGGCCTATTGCTAATTTCTAGAACATAGCAGTTTATAATTGAGATTTTACCCTCTTTGTCAGTCTGCAAACTCCATTTTTGTCTCCCCAACTCCCTGAGCCTATAAAAACCAAACTTCGTTTGGCTTCTTAGTTCATTAGTCTCCATTTCTTAACCTTTCCCCATGAGTCACTTAGAAACTGCAAATTACTTCAAAAGACAGAGAGCATTGTTGCATGAGTTTCAGCTAATTTCATCGAACTTTCCTTCTTTTTGGGATTTTGACCCCCTAAACCCTTGTTGACTTGGTAGTGTTAACATGCCTTTGAACATTTAATTTTTTTAACTGAGCCCCACTTCTCCAGTTATTTCTTATTATTTCCTCTGCATCTATTAGTCTATGATAAACTGTCATTTCCAAAACATAAATTTTATTTATTTCTTCCTCATTCAGTTCTGCCAACTCAAATATGATGCCATGTGTTTTGCTAAAACCCCAAATCTCTCCCTCCCTCTCTCTCTCCCTTCTTTCTCTCCTTCTCTCAAGAATTTTATATGTTTATTTGACAGAGAGAGAGGACACAAGCACAAACAGGGAAAGCAGCAAAGGGAGAGGGAGAAGTAGGCCCCCTGCTCATCAGGGAGCCCAATGACAGGCTTGATCCCAGGACCCTGAGATCATGACCTGAGCTGAAGGCAGACACTTAAGCTACTGAGCCACCCAGGCACCCCTCCAAATCTCTTTCCTAATGTATTTTACATTAACAAAAGTATGCACATCCAGAAAATAAACATATAAATACAGATATACACATATTAACTTACTCTTTTCCTTTCTTTACCATAATTTTAGCTCATCTTCAAAATAAGCAATGTAGACTAACAAGTTCAGATTATACATCAAAGTATACACAAACACTAGTTAGAAAACAAAACACATGTATATTTTTGATTCATGAAAATAATGGTTTACAAAAAAAAATGAAGTCTTCGTAAAAAAAAAAGATGAAGTCTATATTTAAAAAAAAGATGAACTCTATTTAAAAAAGTTGTGAGAAACACTACATTTTTTTCATACTAAACTTCAAAATAGAGTTTGTAAATTATATTTAATGGCACATCTCATTAGCCACATTTCAAATTCTCATTAGCTGGGCACCTGGGTGGTATAGTCAGTTGGTTGTCTGACTCTTGGTTTTGGCTCTAGTCCTGGTCTCAAAGTCATGAAATTGAGCCCTGCATCAGGGCCCACACTCAGCATGGACTATGCTCTATGCTTTATTCTCTCTCCCGCTCCCTCTGCCCCTCCCACCTGAGCTTACACATTGTCCCTCACATAAATAAATAAATCTTAAAAAAAACAAACACAAATTCTCATTAGCTACTTGTGGCCAATAGCCACTGTATTTGAAAGTGTAGCCCTAGTTCCACTTTAATATTATCTTTATAATTAACAAAGGACTGTGTATGTGTATGTGTGTGTGTATATATATATATATATATATATATATATATATATATATATATATATGGGTGTGTATATATATATATAATTTAATTATATGTATATATTTTAATATAACCTGGATATTTGTAAAGTCCTTGATAAAGAAAAAAACCATAAATCAAAAGGGAGAACATTCTAATGTCAAGATCTATTATGTTCAACTTTTCCATTTTATTTTCTTCCATATTAGTTATCTTTACTAGAATTAGGTAATATTGGTTGTTTTCACCAAGTACTCCATATTTGTAAATCTAGATGTATTGCAGTTGAGGTTTTCTGTTAATAGGTGTTTATTTCATTAAATTAAACAGCCTGTAAAGGAATAGATAATTGCAATACAACCACATATTAGTAGTTTAAATTTGGTTTCTCACAGATTTTTGTGAAGGAGGTAAGTTTCTAGACCACATAGTTCTAGGAAATACTGTAAAATTTGGGGAATCGTAGGGCATATTATATTCATCTCTTTGTCTCAAAGATATAAGATTGACTGGAATAAACAATTAGCTTACTTCATAAAAAATAAAACACTTATTTCTCAAGTTATTTTTTATATTTTCAAGGAATTTTTATTTTATTTTGCTGAATGGGTGTGGGTGGACAATTTCTGATCTGATGTCTGCATTTGGAGAGATTCAACAGCACATGCATGCTCGGATGGTAATAATCTTTTATTACAGAATGGTTTCCAAAATGATTAGAAAAGGCAATAAAATTCTAATTTAATTCCAAAAATATCATTTGTTTTGGTACATTTGAATCACATAATCTATGCTTCATTTTATTCTGTGCCAGCAACAGCTTCTACTAAATTACATAATCATTTTTTTCTAAGACATTCAGTTTTTCTGAACTAGTACATTTCATGAGAGGTGGGTTTGGAGGAAGAGAGATATATTGGGGAAGAAGTTTGAAAAATATTAAAATAGATATTTCTTCAATATAAGTTGCCATGAATTGATATTCAAAGATTATAGTACCAGGTTTATTATCTTCAAAACAAGATGCATCATTTGTAAAATTAGGAAAATATTATGGAACATACAACTGATTGTAAGACCTACCAACATTTGAATACAAAGCTGAAACTGTTCTTGCTGGTGGATTTCTAGTTTCATTAAATCATAGGAAATGAATTTTATGAACAATCCTCCAGATGGGCAAATGTTCACATGCCACATAATGTTCACAGATTTATATAGAAAGCAATCTATAACCATATGCAGATCAGAAATGAGAAAATGAATCTTCAAATATACATGGATTGCTGTTAGGTGTACAGCTGCATGAACTTAATGTTTTCCTTCTGGTGGGTTTACCTGATGCCCCCTTACTTTTTGTCAGCTAGGGTGATTAATAGTGATTAACCTTTACAAGAAATTAAACTGCTAGACATAAACAGTGCTTTTTCCCCCCCTTGCATTAGCTACATATGAGAATAACCTATGCACTTAGTTTTATCTAAAATGAAACATTAATTTTGAATTACCTGCAATTCTCATATCCAGAAATACAAGGGTATTACAAAATCATCTATTTAGCTTCATATAGTAACACATAATTTCTTTGCTTATTCTTTTGTGTAACAGAAGTGTCATTAAATATATAAGAATAATGTCTATCAAAAGTATGTTGTCAAGATTAAAATGCTTTACTCTCTTGCCTAATCAGAGATAATTTACTATCTGTGGGCTTTACAAAAACTTATTTCTTAACCTTTTGTTGATAGCACAAATATAATACATATAATAACATAAATAATGACAGCATAAATCCTACCTAAGATTTCCCTTCCCACCCTCCATCTCTCCCACTCCTGCTCTCTCTCTCTTCCACTTTTCAGAATTTAATGATCACCTAATTTCCTCATGCATGTGGTTAATTGATAGAATGTAAAGATGTGTAAGAGAGAACACATAACATTTTTTCTTCTTTTATAATGAAATAAAGTTTTGATAGAATACATTTAATATATAAAAACAGTCTTAACAGCTTGATTCAAGTCTCTTAAGGACAGAGAATTTCTTGTTTGACTTAGTGCCCACAGATCTTGGAATTTTGCCTGGCATGTAATAAAGTTTCACAAACTACTAAAGTAAAACTAAACCTATTGAGTCCACGTGGATTCTATTATAGATCTTTAGAAAATCAATTACCATTTTAGTGTAAAGTATATGTTTATAGACTGCCTTTCATACTTTCCCCACAGAAATTATATTTAATTAAGTGCTTAGTTCCACACATGAAATTATATCATATGATGTGAAAGTAATCAACACTTTTGAGTAAATCTTGCAACAGAAAAATAGTCTACCATCACTTTTAATATATTTTACATTTTTAATTCTCTGGATCATTCTGAGTTACTCTTGGATTTTCCTAAATTTATTCAATAATCACACAGATTATGCATTATCCTTTCCAGGCTTCTCCAGACCAATTAAGTCATTAATGCATTTTTCCTTCTTAGTAACCTCTTCAACAAATTTCTGAGCAGAATGAAATCCACCGAGTGTTTTCATGGACCCATAAACTGGATATTTTTAAGGTTAAAGTTTGGTAGTTGTAATAATATCTTAAGTTCTTAAAATGGAGATTTTTGTGCTAAATACGAAACTTTGTGTAATAAATTGTTAATTATGATATCAAACAAATTAGTTTTGGTAAAGAATGGAAGCATGTAAATCATTGCAATGATCAGAAATGTACCAAGTAAAGGCATCTATAACCCTGTTTGTTTACTACTACTGTAAATCTTTACATGTAATTGTCATTCATTCATCTATTGTTTTAATATAGAACAATGTAACAAAAATTTAATGTTATTTCACACATTTCCAGCATGCATTGATTTATTTATTAAAATTAAAAGAATAGGGGCGCCTGGGTGGCTCAGTGGGTTAAAGCCTCTGCCTTCAGCTCAGGTCATGATCCCAGGGTCCTGGGATGGAGCTCAGTGGGGAGCCTGCTTCCCTTCTCTCTCTGCCTGCCTCTCTGCCTACTTGTGACCTCTATCTGTCAAATAAATAAATAAAATCTTTTAAAAAAAATTGAAAGAATAAATTAGAAATGATATAGATTTAAAAGTTACAGTTCAGTCCTTCATGTTCCCCCAAATCTGAATTTTAATAATCAGGTCTCACTCCACCCCATCTGGCTTCCTTTCCAGATGTAACTCCAGGCCAAATATTTACCTATTGCCTTTCACATCCTTAGGTTTCTTTTTGTTTTCTGAAATGACTGGACTGGCTAACCATGTCAGGAAAATGTTTCTAGAGTGCATAACTAGAACTAACAATATCACAAAATAGAGATAGCATAAAACTGGGGACCCAGATATTCCCAGTTTTATATCATAGTGTTACCATTCGCTTGGAAAAAATAATTTAATCTGGCCATGCTTAGTATTTACAGTGTAAAGTGGTACTTTGGCGTAATTTCAAAAATTACAATGCTATTATACAAAAGCTAGCACACAATCTAGCCAGAACGTCTCCTTCCAGCATTTTTTCAAGATATTCCTTTCACCTTTCTTCTTTCAACCCTTCTCAGAGATCTTGCATTCTTTGACAAGCAAGACCAGAATCTCTGTAATTACATAGGCCATTTGACTCTAAACACGATTGTGATAATTATGAAGAGTGTTTATACTTTTTTCCAAATCTAGCCTCAAAATAGAGAAAGAAGAACATCTTTTATATTTTATACACTGTTAAATGTTTTAAGACAAATTATAATCGCCATTAACAGCCAGCCTCTAGTAATTCAACCTAACTGGAAAGAAGCTTTATCTAAATACATAAAAATATTTCATTTATGTATTATATTAACAGTTGTTGCTGTTTAAAGTAGACATCACCATGAACCAGTTAATGATTTCTTGCCAAACAGAACTTTTAAAATGGGTAAATGACATGCACTAATAAACCACTTAACAACAACAACAACAACAACAACAACAAAAAATTGCATATAATTTAGTGTTTCTAAATGCAACTTTTTCTTTTAAGTAAGTTAAACATCCTTCTTATAATTCAAGTTAAAGGGTCTAATTAACTGCTTTTTCATATTAGAGAGCAAAACCAGATTTTGCTCAAATCGTATTTATTTTAAGTGAGACTCATCTAGATGAATATTTTCCTGTAATACGCTCAAATGCTTATTTAAATGCTTTAAAATACAAAAATAAAATTAACATCCAATATGTTCCTTAGTCATCTCAGTATGAAAGTGAACTATGCCAAGTATTATCATCATATCCAACATTTTTTTATTGCTATTCCTGATCCAAGTAAACCTACAAATTCTCCTGGGTCCAATATTTATAATGCTCCATCCCCTTAACTCCCAAAGAAATGATAGTCTAATGCCCTGCTTCCTTGAGTATAGGACATATAAAAAATCTATTTTTTTTAATTTGCTGAAGCCATGCAATTCTTACAAAGTCAAAATAGTTAAGACAGAAAATATTATCATGCTCATTTGTACATAAAAATCTCATACATTTACTCATATGGAAAGCTGCCTAGGAGACAGATGTGTTCAACAACTTATTTGCACTACCCTGAAAAATCTGAAATCTGACTATTTTAATAGCTATTATTTGTTATGACTTAAGCTGTCCATTTATCCAGTTTCCACCATCTGCATACATCCCATCCCCAAAGGCTATTTTAACCTTATTGACAAAGGAAAGAAATGATACTTATTAAATATCCTAACATTGAAATATTTACTTTATGTATACCTGCAAATATTCTTAAGTGTTAGGAGATATATGTCATCCATTTCTGTATTCCACACAGTCCCCAACATGCATATTTTCCATAGAAGCAATTCCACATGTTTTATTTTTGTTTTCTTGAATATTTAATCTCATAAACTACACCTACTCTACTTCCCAACTCCGGTAACAGACTAAATCCTTAGTCACAGAGCTCTGTTACATTAACTCAGACCAAACCAATCCAATTTACTATCCTGCCAGCAGTAATTCTTCAAGGGATACATATATAATCTTAGGCCAGACCAATGAGAAACCTTTCTCAGATATTCTGTTCCTGTTTGTTTTTGGTTTTGTTCTCTTCAAATAGCAAAGAATGAAGAGCCCATTTTTTTCCTTCCATATTTATGACTCTCTTAAAAATAAAAACACATATTTGCCTACAGCCATAACTAGCTTTGTGGAGAGAAATGGTCTGAGAGAATGAAATAAAAATACAAAGAAATCAGGAATGAGAATGGCCCAACTTCAGAGAGGAGATGATGCTCACCTCTACGATTCTTAGATTTCTACATGATTCTTCATGTGTCTACTGATCTTTTACAAAAGCAACTGAATCTCACTTTTTTTTTTTTCCTATCTAAGCTCATCAGAATTCATTTGCAAACAGGTAAGTGTAAGTACTAATACTCTAAAATTTTAATACTATGACAAATACTAGGGTTACATACTTAGAGAATTTTAAGGTGCCCCTAAATTAGTACCTGTCCCCACATAAGTTCTGGGTCAAAGGAAGAAAAAGACAAATGTAGATAAAGAAATAAACATATCACTGATATGGCTGATATTGGAAAATATGGCATGAGTGGGAATAGGGCTTTGATTCCATTTTCTAGAATTGGATAGACTTATCCTCTTGGTCAGAGGCTGTGCTGGACCTTCACATCTTTCTGAGTGGAGGCTGTCTTTATAAAAGTTACGGCACATAACAGACTAACAAATAAGAATGTGTGCTGGTGGTGGGGGTGTATAACCTAACTCTAGATAGACAGGAGGGAGGAACAGACTCCCCACTTTCTCTCCCAAATGCTCTCATAAGGCAAGTACTTCTTTCTGCCTGAAGGAGGAAACAACGAGGTAATAAATGAATAAGAAACCAGAAGTGTTACACTGATGGATGCCACTCTTCATTGATGAAGACATCGGATTGCCAACAAGTCTTCCCTCCTAATACATAAAGAAAAGTTCAGAGTATTTTTAATTAAAAAATATAGATTTGGTGTTCTTAGAAGGATCATTTTAGAATAAAAATCTAAAATGACAGGCTCTTTGTTTCTTTAAAAAAATTGCTGTTATATAAAATATAACATTTCCTCTGTTACAAAATTCTACTACTTTTGCAGTCAGTGTGTCTGGTGTAATTAATTTCTTAAACATGCATCTGCATCCTAATTTTATAAAAATGGTTTGATACACGAACTTTAAGATAGGAATGAACACATTTTAACAAAAAATCAATATTCATCTTTCTTTTATATCTCATTAGTGTATCATCAACAAATGCTATTTCAGGGATGTATGGACTCTAGTATAACCTTCAATTTCATGTAATCTTTAGTCATATAATTTCTCTTTTTTGCTACAAAGAAGTCACATTTGTATCTTTTAGGCCTAGTCTTTCTCTTTGTGCACATACACCCAGAACTATAGAATCGAGGTAACCGGTGATAAAATAGATGTTACTGCTACAAACTGGGTTTTCTAAGAAGACAACTAAAATAGGACAGGTCTTGCTAGGATTCAAAATGATGGTCACTTTCATTCCCAACTGTAAATAGGAGAAAATCTCACCACTTGTGCTGTTGTATTTATACCACTGCTTTTTCTGTCTCTGTATTAATAATTCAACATGAATACATTCACTAGGATGTTTAAAATTTTGTTGCAGTCAACAAGTGCAAAACTAAGACAAGATGAAATAATTCTCATAAGCTTCTCCTACATCTAACAACCCTTAGGCAACATTCTTCGGACATTTGACCTTATGCATTTGAAGAATATGTTTAAACTACAATTTCAGAAATTAAAAAAATTGAAAATTGTATCCTACCATTTTATGACCACTTAGCAGCAAAACAATGGCAAACAGTTATGAATGAAGTCTTGAGTTGGTAAGAAGTTAAATTTACGTATGCAAAAGTCACTTGTGAATTATTTGTGAAAAGTAGGATCAAAGAAATAGATATTTTAGTTATAATGCAGGTGCTAGAGTTCTAAGCAAGTAATTCCTAGCTAGGTTGTTAATCAAGGCGAGGTGACTAAGTTATTTTAGGAGATGATTTAAAGAAAACAAACTCATTTCCTTACGTGGACTTGAGTTTGTCCTGATTAAAAATTACTTTCCGGGGTGCCTGGGTGGCTCAGTGGGTTAGGCCTCTGCCTTCGGCTCGGGTCATGATCTCAGGGTTCTGGGATCGAGCCCCGCATCCGGCTCTCTGCTCGGCGGGGAGCCTGCTTCCTCCTCTCTCTCTCTCTGCCTGCCTCTCTGCCTACTTGTGATCTCTATCTGTCAAATAAATAAATAAAGTCTTAAAAAAATTAAAAAAAATTATTTTCCCAAAGAAAAACCTCTATCTACATTATTGTATGAATAAAAATTGCCAATAGAACACCTTCAATTGAACTTTCAATATGTTGTTTTCTTAATTTTGTATTCTATATATCTCTACTGTATTTGTTATCACTTGCATATTTAAGTCACCATTATTTCCTGGGCATATGGCAAGAAAAGACACACACCAAATTTATTGAAATTAGTTCTTAACTCTTCCACTGAATAAAGGATTTTTTAGGAATAAATTAAATTCTCAAATTTAATAAAATAAATGTATCATAAAAACAATAATTTATATGTGATTTTGATATAACTATTTCATATAATATAATTTCTAGTTATCATTACTAACTACTTGAAATAGAAACGAATTGGTCCAATGGTATGTTATGGGAGTGACCTAAAAGATCTAGAGACTAACCATAACTAAGTAACTAAGAGGTTAAAACACAAGCATGTCTGTCCACATTCTAAGTAGCTCTGGCAATCATATTTACTGGAAATTTCATAATTGTTTCTTATAAGAAGAGACTTTCTAAAAGATTCATAATTCTTTCCAAAGGAAAATTTTATGAAGCAAATGAGGAAATAAAAATAAAAACTATTGAATTTTGTTTGTTTCTTGTGTTCACCTCTATAAAGTATTTCCATTTGATACTTACTGTCTCATTCAAATGCTATTCCCTTATGAAGCTCCTGACTTCTTTTGTCATTCAGAAAAACAAACGTACTATCTTTACCTCCTATTATGACAACTATGGCTAGAAGCAAGAATAGGAATAGCAACAGCAATACTATATATACATATTTTATATATATACATGGATGCATGTACACATATTTGTTCTCTATCACTACAGGTTCTATACTTTCATTTAGAAGCAATCATTTTAGATTTTAGCTGGTGTCCTTACTGAAAGTCAGATTAGGCCCTACACTGATTTGCTCTTCATTATAATATAGATTTATTATTAAAACAAGTTAAAGAAATGATATTTCTCACCAAGCTTTAAAATATTAGTTTCCATTTTGCCTCAGAATAAGATGTTTTATTCATTGGCAAAATTCCCAGTCCAATAATATAAAGGGAATAAATTATGTACATTTGGATGGCACTTTAGTGGATTCTTAATTAAGAAATGGTAACCATCATCTAAGGGGACACATTTTATTTAGCAAGTAAAAGAACAGATCCATTAACCCCCATAAATTCCAATATTTAGCACTAGGAATGAATTTAAAATTAATGTTAATTTTTTCATTGTGTAAAAAAGATATAACCTTAGGAGATTAAGAATAAGGAATGAATAAAATCTCCTAGCTATATAGATATAACAAACATTTTGAATATTTAATATAACATGTAAACATAATCTTTATTTAGCATGTTTTGTTATTAAAGAAATAGTGGATTTCTAGCATTTTAAAGCAGCTTAACACACTGTAGTTGTTTAACAGAGATAGCTACTGAATGGGCAAAAATTTCTTTAAGGACATGTTCCTCATTGTAACTATGAACTAGTTAATCGACCGGATATCAGGTGCTAAAGAAACCCCCTAAAATCAATGGAACATGTTAAAATTTTACTCCAAACATTTTTTGGAATAGATAAAGGTATGTTTTTGAAAAAAAGGAAAACAGAGAAGTAAGGAAATATATTTTTGAAAGGGGAAGGAAGGAAGCAATCAATAAAATACTCTATAATTGTTATATATCAAGATAGAATTAAAATTAGAGTAGAAACTGATACCTTCCTAAAATAGTAATGGGTTAAAATATTTGTGTGTTACCAGTCAGAATGGCTAAAATTAACAAGTCAGGAAATGACAGATGCTGGCGAGGATGTGGAGAAAGCGGAACCCTCCTACACTGTTGGTGGGAATGCAAGCTGGTGCAACCACTCTGGAAAACAGCATGGAGGTTCCTCAAAATGTTGAAAATAGAACTACCCTAT